>NC_039251.1:31695612-31849287 GCF_003368295.1 Carassius auratus
TACACACACACACACACACACACACAAAGACAGTATATATTTTTTAAATATGTAGATGTATTTACATGTATAGATTTATATCAATATAATTTATATTATATATAAATATATTTAAAATATAAACATAACATATTATTTCGGAAATATATACATGCATGTGTGTGTATTTATATATACATAATAAATATACACAGTACACAGACATATATTATGTACACAAAAATGTTTATTTTGGATACTTCTTTACACAGTATGATTTACACAACATACACAGTACACACACATACATTTTTGTTAAACACAAACTTTAATTTTAAATTTGATTAATCGATTTAACAACACTAATTTAATAACCACAGTGTAAAAGAAGTGTGCTTAAATGTATTGAATGTGCACTAAATACTACTCAGCACAATCAGCAGTACAAACATATTTCAAAGACAAATAAATATAAAGTCCTATTCAGAGTAAGTGGGTCAAAAAACAATCTAAATTTAAACTATAATACATTTTCATGTAATTGCAATCAACACATAGTTAAACACTCAGGTCACACTTAGGTATATTCTATTACTATTATTATTATTTGTATTATTTCCATAATAAGTACTCTTTTTAATATGCTGAAGTGTACTTCTTCTTCACAAGGTAAAATCACTCTACCACATGGCTTCCTGTGGCTTATTGCTTTAAAAAGCCGTTTTTTTAGCTTCACACGGATTTGGTGTTGACCATAGGAAATGCATTATAAAGTTTACATATTCCTGGTGCTCGGCGGGCTCGTAGGAGAGGGTTGTTTAAAGGTAAAGGAAGGGATCAAAGCACTTCAAAGCAGCTGTGATTCATAAGCTGTTTAGAGCTCTGTAGAAACGGATGGATGGCGTTCACAGAGCAGACGCAGAAGGAAGCGTCGCTGATGGGGGAGGCGTGATGGAGCAGCTGGGACTGGCCTCTGCCGGACCGCCCCGTCTCACGCTGAGGTGTAAATCAGGAGAGGAGCGGGCCGCCCGGGTGATGGATGCCTGGGCCATGCCCACAGACTCGCCCTGTTCTCATCTGTCACGGGGCTAGCAGTGAGTGAGTGGGACTTTACAGCATCAGGGTCACATTCTGCCATGATGGACTGAAGAAGCCCACAATAGTGGAGTGGATTTATTGCCTAGAATTGTTTATTGTTTCTGCATTTCTAAATAAGCACAACCTGTTGATCCTGTGTGAAATTCATGGGAAAACTGGAAGCTGTGTAAACCTTGAGCAGAATAAATGCTCTGCTAATCCTTGTATCAGAGGAACGAATCACTGCAGCGCTGTCATCAAAACACAGACATGTGCTCCGTCTCAGAAGGGCAGGAATGAAGCGTGCATGGGAGGACAGGGACAATTCACATTTCTGCATGTGAGAGGAGCTAATATATTTATACAGGGGGACTATAATGTGACCGTTCACAAACGGTGAAAGGGACATAGATGTCAGTATTCAGATTTAAGTCAAAAATCAAAAATCAATGTTTTTAAGTTATTATTTGGTAACTTTAATATCTTAAAAGCACATATCTATTTATTGTTTAATTGTAATATATACTTATTATTTTCTTTGTATTTATTTGTTATAATAATACCAATTATTATTATTATTATTATTATTATTATTATTATTATTATTATTATTAAAATAAATTAATAAAATTAAAATAAAATTAAAATGAAACTAAATAAAACCAGCGTACACTGCTGGTCAAATGTTTTTGAATAATCAAAGCTGCAAATTAAAGTAATATTGTGAAATAATATTTCTAAAATATATAAATATATATATATATATACTGTATATATAATATTTTAATTTTTAATTTTATATTTTATATTTTAATGTGATTTCTTTTCAAAATCAATACAGAATTTATCTTTTGAAACAAATTAAATGTCATAACTGTCTCTTTAAGGCAATTTCATGTTTTATTGCAATTTAATGTCGAACATAACAATTTATATTATTTATTTATTTATTTATTAATTATTTACCTCTAACCTTTAAATGGAATTCTAACATGGTTTCCACAAAAAACATTAAGCAGCAAAAACTATTTTCAACACTGGCAATAATAATAATAATTATTATTATTATTATTGTTATTATTATTATTATTATTATTATTATTATTATTATATAATTAGAAATATTTCTGAATCATAGTATTGCAATATTTTCTAAAATATCATGTGACACTGACTGAAGACTGGAATGAATTGCATTTTAAAATATATTAAAATAGAAAAAAGTTACTTTAAATTATAATAATATTTCACTTTTTTTTTTACTGTATGTCTGATCAAATAAATTCAGCTTTATTGAGCAGAAGATTCATCTTAAATAACATTAAACAATAAATATTTCAAATGTATATATTGTTAAAACTGTAGGTTTGTTTTACAGCTAATTAGAGTTGACACAGAATTAAATGAACATTAATAACTGACATTATTCTATATTCTACGAGTCTGATTTATCTTTTTGTGCTCTTTGTTTTAAATATTTATTTGGAGGACAAATAATGGCAATGGATACCATGTGACTGAAGTACAAAATATATTATTACTTAAATTAATTGCTTATAAATGCATAAATAGCTTAACTGCAAATTTCTTAAGATATAATAAAAGGGCTGTGCATGATTTAGAAATTAATTCAGAATGTCTTTGCTACAGAACATTTTTATTTGTGCTACATTTCATTTAGTAGTCACTAGAAAATCTAACCCATAAAGAGTATATTCAGAAACATTAGACGATGTCTGATTGTTTGAAATCTAAAATGTAAATATCTATATGTAATAAGTGGTGGACAAATGCACATTTTTGTTGACATGTTAGACGAATGGATTACATTTATCTGTGTTAAATTGCTTTGAATTATATTTCCTTGGAATTATGATTCAAATAAATACAGCTGAAGTCAGTTTCACATCCTGTGGTTCACCACAAATTCAGTTCAGATTCACACTCAGGAATTTGATCGTATCCGAGACTTCAAATCAGGACTTTATGTGCTACTCTGAAACACGCTGTGACTGTCCACTCGAAATAAATGCAATAACAGGATTCTGAAGCATGAGAAGGAGAGAGAGGAAGAGAGACGAGAAAAAGAAATCCAGAAAGAAAAGTTGCATTTTATCTTAACATTGCAATTAAACTGGCATCTGTGTTTCAAGCCGAGCCAAGCCACGGATGGCTGGGTGCAGGCGGGCGCCCAGTGGCCCTGCAGACAGGGCTAATCTAGTTTCTCTTTCCTCCTCTTCTTTGCTTGGCACTGCCCACATTGTGTGCTGGTGGCAGCCATTCAGAGAGGACTGCAGGAGGGAGAACCGACCGCCCCCAGAGCCACAGTTCTCCGTCCGGCGAGGAGGGTCTGGAATAACAAACAGGAGTGTGTTTCAGCGGCTCTGTCACTCACTCGATACAGGGGTCCTGGCCAACACAGTCTCACTCTCTACTCGTCAAATGTCTGACGCATGGTCAAGTGATCTGGCGTCACTTTTTTGACGCACTGGGTATACCTTTGGCGTTATTTTTCAACGTGCAGGTTAGTCCAATAGACTTCTATAGAACTCAGCAGCGTTTAAATTTGACGTCTTGGTTCAGCACACCGCAACTACACTGAATAAATAAAAATAAATAATAGGCTACAAAAAAAATTATATATGACAGAGATCGTTTTTATCTGGCCCTCCAACTTGTTTTTAAGGGTTTAAATATTCTCGCAATCTGATATCAAAGTGATCTCTGTGCCAAAGCTTAGCGCGTTCATCAGTGGTGAGTTTAACAACACTCAACTGCAGGTAAAACAGCACTCAGCGGTGAGTTTGACCAAAGCAACGCTCAACTGCAGGGAAAACGACATAAAAGGTGAGTTTAACAACGCTCCAAGGCGCGTGCAAGTAAGCAGTTTAACCGTTTTCTTACAACCAATTTCGCTTATTCATAGTTCATCATCTCTATGAAATCACGTTCAAGAAGTCTCATTCAGCACACATCGCGATACTTGCCATCAGTTTCCATGTGCCACAGGGTCGGTGAGTAGATATAATTACGCTCTTTTAATGCCTGTTATAAAATTTATTCTGTCTTTATTAATCAGATTAGCGCCATATTGTTTACTCGCTGTATTATATCAGTCATCCGAGGCTGTCTTTGAGTTTCATTGCGTTTAACTAAATGAACACACCTGCTAACTAGTGTGATTTAAACCCTGTCGGTCACGTGACGTGCCATAGACTTTCAATATATTCATTTCATGTCAAAGATGTACATTTGTAGTAAAATCATGGTAACCACGGCATGTACAATAGCAACAAATTAAATTTGAAGTTAAAACCCAGGAACGGGACATTTACCATGTTTTTACCTCAGTAACTGTAGTTCTACTATGGTATATTAATAATCAATACAACAATAAAATAATCATCAAACTAACTTTGGTTGTACAACTGTAATTGTCGTTTTTGATGTGCTTTTATATTACAGATATCACACATTTACTGTATCATGCTTTTGATACCTTTTTATGTAAATCCAAAAAAAGTAAATAAATAAAAGGAAACATTTTTCCCTTCCTGCAGTTCATTCATATCAGTTTATATTTTAAATATTTTGCTCACAAAACATTATTAAAATTCTGTTTATAATTCTATTTTATTCTACCCCTCCCCCTTTCTTATTTTTATTATTATGTTTTTTTTTTTTTGTTGAAAAGATGTAAAGGAAGCAGTCATCCCTGTGGTGTTTGTGGAGAGGTTTTCCTTCAGAAATGGAGAAGACAAAAAGCTGCGGAGGCAGACATTTGCAGCAGTAAGTCTGTGTTGGTTTTACCTTTTTATCAAACTGCTGTTATAAATTGCACAGCATTTGTTGTTTCTTAAACTTTTGCACTGTCCAAATACCCACACTTACCATCTTTGCACTTGACCAATCGATTATTTATTTGACGTATTTCCTATGTTTAGGCCAAGTGTTCGAGTGAGCATGGTGACCACAAGTGTGTGTCGAACTTTTCATGACCTGATGACAGTGGTTCCCGTTCCTGATTCTGGAGAACCCCAGCACTGCACGGTTTTGGCGTCTCTCTTATCTCACAAACACACTTTTGAGGTCTTGGAGTCTTCACTGATGAGCTGATGAGTTGAATCAGGTGTGTTTGATCAGGGAGACATCTCAAATGTGCGGTGTTGGGCTTCTCCAGGACCAGGATTGGGAGCCACTGCCTTACGGGACACACTTAAGTGTTTACAGAGATTTTTAGTTTGATCATTCAACTTTGCATTTTAAAATAAATTAATTGAAAAATTATTTTCAATATCTAATTATCATTATTATTATTATTATTATTAATATTTTACATACATTGTAAAGGTTTCCGTGACCCCTTGTGAGATCTCGACAAAAGGTCTCACAATTTATTCCAAAAATTGATGCATGATGGGATACACTAAGCCTGGTATAGAGCTCCGGAGCGGTATTGGAGATAATGTGGGTTTAGTGTTCATTAAGGGCACTTCGCTTTGGCATTATTAAGACTTGCGCACTACTGATAACAGTCCTGTTAGCTTGTAATATTTTTTTTTTATATATATATGAATATAGCTGTATAATTACACACACACATACGCACAGTAATGTATAAGATGCATGTAATGTAGTAATATTTTTCTTTCTTTCTGTCTTACAGGATTGTTTGCAGATAATGCTGTTCAAGCTCAACAGCTCTTTTAAGAGCTAACCCTCACAAACCTTCCTAAAAACTAAAAGAGCTGTTACTGAGTCTCAGCGAATCTTGCCATGATCAGCTCTTCCCAGGTACATTTGTTTAAAATATTTTTGAATCAACATTTACTCATCAAATGCTCTGGTCTGAATCTTATTTTAAATTAACTTAATTATATGTTTAATGAGCAATATTAATTGCACACAGAGTAAGATTATCTTGTTTTTCCGAAGAGAAGGAAGACCAAGGAAATGATTTGCTCATGAGGAATGAAGACGGCCATCTTGAGCCCAAACAAAGACAGAAGTCCTCTGGTATGTGTGTGTTGAAGCAATGCTGTGCAATGCTGTGTTATGTGTTACAGCACTTTATGATTTTATCTCACAGGACTGTTCATCTCAGCCGTAATTTATTCTTTCTATGTTTTTATTCTTAATAAAAAAAAAAAATTATATACAGCTATTACAATTAAATCATGTAGGCAAAGTGTGACTGGAATATTTGTAAACTTTAAGTAAAAAAAAAAAAAAAAAAAAACACCAACTGTTTGTCTTAAATAAAAGAATACAAGTTTTATGTAAGTGGTTTACATTATTTCATTGTTTCATAAATGTTGTATTATAAATTGTGGATTGATAGTTGATTGGTTTGAAGCCAGGCCTTGCACTAAAACACATTTGTGAGAGAAGTCAGGAACTTTGAAGATAAATTAGAGAGGAAAAAAAGACACATTTACTGCAACAATAGATGAATTATAGAGGCAAAAAATTCTGTCACATGCTAAGGGGTGTCTCATTAGCAAGTCCTTTGCCTTAATTCTTGCAGAATGAAATTTTTATTGCAGTATTTTAATTTGTACAGATGATCTCATCAGCCAAATGGGGGGTTTTGACCAAGTGATGCTCTTGAAAGGACTGAAAGAAGAGGATGTGGTAAATTGTCTTCAGAGAAAAACCTTCTCAAAAGGTCTCAAAACAGCTTGAAGAATGGTAAGTGTACAGTACTACAAGGGTCATAGTTGCTCACCCTGCTAAAATCACACAGAACATAAGCTGCGCTCTCTGTCCATTAAACAACTTAATCTGTATTGTTTGTTTCACTTTGACCAGGTCTGGGATCTTAGGACTGAGAGATCCTCTGGCTGAGAGAAGCTACACCACATCAGTGCTGGATATCAACCACAAACAGTTTCCAGACACGAGAGAAGAAGATCACGATGGGGAGATGAAACCAGTTTAGATGTGATGATGGGAATCATTATTTTCTGGAACAGTATCACATGTCTTATATGCATCACATGATCTGTATCACAGTTGACTGGATGGATTATTTTTACTTTTAAGGACATTTCATCACTCATCTGTGTGAACTGATTAATTTATGATATTAATGAATTTTTGATCCTTTATTATTTTCCTTGAATTGTGTTTGTCTTGAAGCTACTTTATCAACTTCATAGTCTATGCTTCAATAAAATTAATATGGTGAATATTGTGTGTTGAAAATTCTTGGTAAATTCATAATTTTACTAGATACTGTAGGCTACTATGGGTTTATTCTACACTTGAAAAACTACATATTAATTACCAGGATTATTTTTTGCTTAAACATTAATGACATCTGGAACAACAATACACCAGAAAGTTATTATTGTATATATTTAATCACAAATATGCCTATATATCTATATAAAGGGATTTACTAGATGAATTATTTTGAAAAGCCATTTACTTTATAGTTACAAACACTTGAGGGATAACTGAGAATGTAGCAGGAATGATCAACATGGATCTTGTACTGCATTAAATCCAAGAGCACGCACATTACTGATGTTCAGCATCTGAGGACCCAGATAAGGGGATGAGGAGGACATTTTTACACTGATTGTTGCTAATTAGTTAATATATATAGTATTCTGAGTACTCCATGAATTATTCCTTGTGGAAAAGTGAAGTATCACAATGTGTATAAATTGTCCTTGATTACTGCTTAACAGTGGGGAATAGATAATGGCATGTTGTTGCAGGTTCATCCATTATATTTATTACTGTTAACTTCAAAAATAAAATAAATAATCTATAATTTTTATTATTAAATCATTTCTTTCTAATTTTGCCATGTTTCATCAGATGGCCTCACCATGTCCTGTCAAAAGCTTTACTGCTCATGACATAAGAATAAGAAAAGGTTAGTCTATGAAAACTGTCAGATATAAATGTGACTCAGCTCAGTTTGTTGTCCATTATGAGGAGAATACATACATGTAGGTTTTACTGCCCTTCTACCCCCAGGGGCCCAGTAGCACCCCCCGGAAGAGCCAAAAACTGTACATTTGAAATGGCTGTAAATCAGAGTCCAATTACTGAATCAAAGAGAAAACCAGAAGAATTTTTACTTATGCTATGCTGATAAAATAATGTCGGGCACAGTTTTCAGAAATAAATGGAAATGTTTCATAAAGCCATTTTAAATATTGCTCCCTCTAAAATACCAAATTTCACTCTGTCTTTCAATTATATCATAGAGGTTTACACAATGAAACTATTCATATATCCAGTTTTCCATTAAATATATTATTTATTTCATTTCGTCAATAAAACGATTTAAACTACATTACCCACAAGCCTCCGTCGTTCTATATATGGAAAGGCGAAACTAGGGGCTGTTTTTTGTAGTTCATCAAAGTTATGATTAGGGTTAGGGTTAGGATCTCGCTAAAGAGGTAATTTTCCTCAACATAGCAACCCTTAATTGTTGACTTAATATATTACTAATGTGATAATAGTAGCAAAACGTTCTTCTGTAACACGATGCGCTGTTTAGTATGGGTTAAAGGATAGTCCAACCACAGACAACCCTGCGATGACAAGGGACATTGACAGCCAATGATATCAAAGCTGAGCAGCGGCGTCACGCTTCCTTATCCATTTATGACCGATGACTTTCGTTTTTCGGCTGAAGGGATAGATTGGTTAACAATCAATAACATTTGCTACCTATTAGATTGTGTTTTATTAACGTCTACACCTTCCTCCAACAATAATGCAAATGCGCTAATTATTGTTTTCAGCTTGACAAAAATTGGGCAATATTGATGAGCACATGGCCAGCATTCGCAGTTCTATCGAACCGATTCCTCTCATTAAATCTTTTTTTTTTTTTTTCAAAGACAGGTGCATTTTCTAATCAAATGATTAGCTTGTAACATTTAAATTGCATGTTGTTTTGTTTTAAATCTATAAAAATTATTCACTTTAGTTTTTCTGTGATTTGCCATTCTTTACCAATTGAACTCTAGCAATAAAAACAGAGTTAAAAAAACTGATTCAAAGACAAATCGCCCATATAACTGCACTGCATCCTCTGTCAATAAGTTGTTTTTGCCACTATGAAGAATAAAAATTCTTTGCAAATACTTTTATTTAAAAAAAAAGTAAATACAGATAGTCTTTCAGAGAACACTGAAGAATTTATTTGACCAAAAAGTGATACAACACACTGTTTCAAACTCAGAAAATAAAGACCATGAAGACATGCATGTCAAGTGTGCAATATCATCTATAAACCTCCATCAGCACAGCATCAAATAAACACTGATTGTCCGAACAATGGAAGAAAGATAACGTGCAGGAAAACAAACACCTGCTACATAAAATTGCAGAAATAAAACTGACAATAACATCATTCACTTCATGACTGGAACTAGGGGATGGCTGTGCATGAATACGTCCTTTACGAAAACTGCTGATGAGAACTGATGTTTGTTTTTTTATGATAAAAGCACCAGAAGTAAAGTTTACTGTATGAAGCTTGAAAAAGAGAACACAATGCTTTATCAATATAAAAATACTATTTTCAACCATTGTTTTGATCACTGGTTCTGTATACAATATATATGGGTTGCTGGAAGGTCACAATGTATTTATTATAAGCTTAGAACTAAAACAAAACTGCACTGCAAAGTCTAAACACTGATAAAGGGAGCATTTCTGTGTGTGTTGGGAAGATAAAGAGTTAAAGAGGTGAGTCCTTGTGCATGATCGAGAAGAACATCATTATCTGAGAACAATCCTGAAAGACAGAAAGGAAGGAAATATTATTACATGCTACTTTTAGACCATAAAACCAGCCTCTGTAAAGATGCTGTATAATTATATATTAAATGCATCTATTATTAAAAGCTAGTCAATAATAGCAAGCTATATTCATATGAATTATAAAAAAATATATTACATGCTTAAAGGAATGTTATCAGTAGTGTAATTGATCTGCTCACGGAAACCTTTCCAATGTATGTGAAATATTATTATTATTAATAATAATAATAATAATTAGATACTGAGAATAATTTGGAAGTAAAACAAAGTGTTGCATGTTTTCTTGGTGTACAGAAAAGTATATTTATTTTGTACATCATTTGCAACTGCTTTTTTTTCACTTAATTAGAAGCCCCAAAAATTTAATTGTCCTCTGTAATAGGGACTAATGAAAAGAGAATTAGAATTTCTTTTAAAATGCAAAGTTGAATAATAATCAAAAAAAAAAAAAAAAAAAAATCTCTGTAAACACTTAAGTGTGTCCCGTAAGGCAGTGGCTCCCAATCCTGGTCCTGGAGAAGCCCAACACTGCACATTTGAGATGTCTCCCTGATCAAACACACCTGATTCAACTCATCAGCTCATCAGTGAAGACTCCAAGACCTCAAAAGTGTGTTTGTGAGATAAGAGAGACGCCAAAACCGTGCAGTGCTGGGGTTCTCCAGAATCAGGAACGGGAACCACTGTCATCAGGTCATGAAAAGTTCGACACACACTTGTGGTCACCATGCTCACTCGAACACTTGGCCTAAACATAGGAAATACGTCAAATAAATAATCGATTGGTCAAGTGCAAAGATGGCAAGTGTGGGTATTTGGACAGTGCAAAAGTTTAAGAAACAACAAATGCTGTGCAATTTATAACAGCAGTTTGATAAAAAGGTAAAACCAACACAGACTTACTACTGCAAATGTCTGCCTCCGCAGCTTTCAGTCTTCTCCATTTCTGAAGGAAAACCTCTCCACAAACACCACAGGGATGACTGCTTCCTTTACATCTTTTCAACAAAAAAAAAAAACATAATAATAAAAATAAGAAAGGGGGAGGGGTAGAATAAAATAGAATTATAAACAGAATTTTAATAATGTTTTGTGAGCAAAATATTTAAAATATAAACTGATATGAATGAACTGCAGGAAGGGAAAAATGTGTCCTTTCATTCATTTACTTTTTTTGGATTTACATAAAAATGTTCAAAAGCATGGTACAGTAAATGTGTGATATCTGTAATATAAAAGCACATCAAAAACGACAATTACAGTTGTACAACCAAAGTTAGTTTGATGATTATTTTATTGTTGTATTGATTATTAATATACCATAGTAGAACTACAGTTACTGAGGTAAAAACATGGTAAATGTCCCGTTCCTGGGTTTTAACTTCAAATTTAATTTGTTGCTATTGTACATGCCGTGGTTACCATGATTTTACTACAAATTTACATCTTTGACATGAAATGAATATATTGAAAGTCTATGGCACGTCACGTGACCGACAGGGTCACACTAGTTAGCAGGTGTGTTCACTTAGTTAAACGCAATGAAACTCAAAGACAGCCTCGGATGACTGATATAATACAGCGAGTAAACAATATGGCGCTAATCTGATTAATAAAGACAGAATACATTTTATAACAGGCATTAAAAGAGCGTAATTATATCTACTCACCGACCCTGTGGCACATGAAAACTGATGGCAAGTATCGCGATGTGTGCTGAATGAGACTTCTTGAACGTGATTTCATAGAGATGATGAACTATGAATAAGCGATAAGCGAGAATGGTGTGTAAGAAAACGGTTAAATGCTTACTTGCACGCGCCTTGGAGCGTTGTTAAACTCACCTTTTTATGCCGTTTTCCCTGCAGTTGAGTGTTGCTTTGGTCAAACTCACCGCTGAGTGCTGTTTTACCTGCAGTTGAGTGTTGTTAAACTCACCACTGATGAACGCGCTAAGCTTTGGCACAGAGATCACTTTAATATCAGATTGCGAGAATATTTAAACCTCAAAAACAAGTTGGAGGGCCAGATAAAAACGATCTCTGTCATATATATATATATTTTTGTAGCCTATTATTTATTTTTATTTATTCAGTGTAGTTGCGGTGTGCTGAACCAAGACGTCAAATATAAACGCTACTGAGTTCTATAGAAGTCTATCGGACTAACCTGCACGTTGAAAAATAACGCCAAAGGTATACCCAGTGCGTCAAAAAAGTGACGCCAGATAACTTGACCATGCGTCAGACATTTGACGAGTAGAGAGTGAGACTGTGTTGTCCTGGCACGGGCTGTCTGCTTCCAGACACTGGAGGAATCATTAGAGGAATGTCTTCACATATCCCTACTTGACATCTCAGGATGAACAAGGATTCAGAGGACATGAACGTCAAACGTAAGCTCAACAAGATAGCTTTTCTCCCGCACTGTTAACCCCATCACCAACCAAAGAAGAAACTAAACACTCAGGTCTGGAAATATCTAACAGTCTGACCTAATGGAGGACAGAATTCTTTGAGCAGAGGAACAAGGACACGACTCCTCAAACAAAAACTGATTATCTTTTCTTTTCTTTTCTTTTTTTTGAAACATATTATTAGAAATAGAAGTTAAACAATCCATTCATTGTATTTATTAATCTTATTGAAAAAAAGAAGACATATTATTAAAAATATTATTATCTAAAAGGAGTTTTTGGACTCTAATTATATATGTATATATGTGTGTGTGTGTGTGTGTGTGTGTGTGTTCTCTCTAAAGTATAAGGCTGTATTTTTCTAAGCACACAAAAGTTTTTAAAGTAACTAATATATAAATATTAAATATTATAAATACACACACACACACACACACACATATTTATCTCAACACTTATGGACATGACATTTAGAATTAAATCGACATCAAAAAAAAAAAGAAGAAGAAGAAGAAGAAGAAGAAGAAGAAGAAGAAGAAGAAGAAGAAAAGTTAGCTAATAATATTTGTTAATATCAAACTTTATTAATGATATCAAATTTATAATTTAATTTATGATCATAATGATGGTGAATAAATGAAAGAACTAAAATAATCTGAATTAGTAATAATTATTTCTTAGTTTAAAATATATAATTTAAACAAGCTTGTTGTCAATTGTTTTTCTTATAAATATATATATTTTTATAAATCATGATGATGTTGTTGGACAACTCCATCAACCAATACATTTGGTTTTGCTTATTATATTTTTCATCAAGTGTTTTTGTTAATTTTGTTTTGACATTTTTTCAATTATGCAAAAATGTGTGACAATAGTATTTAAATGTGTGGTGTTTATATATTAGATTCGATTTACAAAACTGTACCCATAAAAATAGCCTTAAAAACAAACCAGTTGGCCATTTGAAACAGTTAAAATGTAGTTTCCACCACAATACTTCATGTGCTCAAATGACACTGTGTTTGAAATGTTCACAATTTTAGAAGAAAAAAAAGAAAGAAAAAAGTGAATTCTCCAGTGACGTATGTGTATTCAATGGTGAACACACACAAAAAAGTCCTGTTCTCACTATTAACTAACAATTACTATACGTATTATTAGTGAGTAAGGTGGTTGTTAAGTTTAGGTATTTGGTAGGATGTATAGTATGGTCATGCAGAATAAATGTTTTATAAGTATTAATAAACAGCCAATATGTTAATAATATGCATGCTAAGAAGCAGCCAGTACATAGTGAGAAATGGTCCCTAAACTAAAGTTTTACCAAATGTAATAAAAAAATATTAATAGGGCCAGAATAATAATAATAAAAAAAAAGGCTTTCGCCTATAATTGTTTATTTTTAATTCTAATTATTATTTTAACAAACAAACACCAAATGCTTGCAGGTTGTCTTTTGCAGAGTTGTGTTCTGGTTTCGGGCCGGTGTCTTCTGCATGAGCGCACTGATCAGGTTTGACTGCTGGGGTCAGAGGTCAACCTGAAGTCCAGTCTTGTTGTGCAATAAAAACAGCATGACCCCTTAGCAGTGCTTTAATTCCCTGAAAACAAGCACTTATGAACGATTACACACAGTGACAACTGAAACTTTCAGTCTGGCGAACAACAATTCTACAAATAATAAGCTCAGTATATGTTTCCTTAAAAAACATATTCATATTGTGTCCCGTATAATGTTTGATGTATGTGTGCACAAGAACACTTTACAATAAGTTCTTGTTAGTTATTACAATAACTAAAAATGTAACAACAATGAGCATTTGTTACAGTATTTATTCATGCAGAATAAGGCTTACCAATAATAACTGCTCATAAACATTTAATATGCTAGTAATATGCATGCTAATAAGCAACTAGTTAACAGTGAATAGTGTCTCCTAATTTAAAGTGTTACCAATGTTATAGGTAATAAAAATACAACTGCTCATTGTTAGTTCACATTAGCTCAGATCCGTTAAATAATATCAACAGATACATCTTTTAATTTTAATAATGTATTAGTACATTTTGTAATTAAAGTTAACTTGTTAGATAATGTAGTTCAGAGATGTTATAAAAAGGAATCTTATTTAAAAGTGATTTATAACTCACTTAGTGTCATCAAATGAGGAGTAAATCAAAAATACACTAGTATTTAGGTACTGTACACATTTTGAGACGGCTCACATGGAAATAAAGAGATTTAAAAATGTGGGAACCCCTGTCAGAATGAATCAGTGTTACCGAAAAGATTTAGACACAATTCAGATCAAATCAGACTTAAACCGTTTATTTGAAGCAGCTGTTGTGTCCTTATGAAAGTCTAATGTTAAGAGCACAGTGTTGTGTGTTTACGTGTTCATATGAGGGTGGGACAGAGATTACCGGGGGTCTGATGACTTTTTATGCCCCTCTGAACTCACTCTGACCCTATTAACACAAACCCCAGTGCTTCTGAATGCACTTACAAATCTCCAAGTCTATTTACATAATAATTGTAAATCACAGACTCAACCGTGAATCAGTGTCGAAATGTCAGAGGTGAAATTAAAGAAATTAAAAAACATTATTCACGTGGTAAAATTATACCTGTCTCCCGTAACACTGAAATACTTCAGACTTCTTCAACCGAATGCACCAACAATGCACATTTGCTGTTTAGAGATTTATAATGAGCTCTAAATGGGATTTATTGAGAGACCCAGGTGCATTTTGAAGATTATCCTTTCCTCGTGTGTATTCTGTGATTGCGTTTCATGCTTTGCACACTTATACGATTATTCTAGACAATAAAGAGAGCTATAATGACCATGGGCTCTGAGCAGACCGGCCAGTGCTTGTTGTTGTGGTGAAGGGGCCACTGAGGTGACCCTGCCCCCCCAGGCTCACAGGCCCGCCGTGATTAAGATGTGATTGGGTGTGATCAGTTAAAAAGCGGCGTGATGAGGTCAGCGTCTCGATCCGATCGACAGCCGCTCAGATGACCGCCTGGAAGAGATGCAGCTTCAGGTCTGCCACATCAGCTCTCATCTCAGCCACTGACATGACACTAATATCCCTCAAGTAGCTGGAGACCCCCTCTCGCTCCCATTTACTGCGGCTGGAAACGGGAATTAGTGTTTCTGAGTCTTTGAGTGAGATTCAAGGGCCAAAAGCAGCAGAAGCAAACCACAGTGTGGGTCAACGGAGTGACCTCCAGTTCACTTCACAAACGACTGAATCACAAAGAAATCTGCACTTCAAACTGAAAATACTTATAATACATATATGCAGTATATAGTTGTTTTATTCTTTCTTTCTAGTTATGGTACTAAGTAAGTGACACTAGTTAGGAACCAATGAATGTAAATGAGTATTATGATTTTTTTTTTTTCTTTTTTTTTCTGTATTACACTACTGGTCAAAAGTTTGAAATAATTAAGATTTTGCTTACATGCATAGCTGCATTAAATATTTTCTATTTGAATATATTTTAAAATGTAATGTATGCTATTCCTATGACAGCAAAACTGAATTTCAGAAATCTAACTCTAATACGCAAAAATATTTCACATTATTTATTATTTCAAATATTATCATAAGATCTTTCTTTATTCTATCTTTCTTTCTTTATCCAAGAATTAAAGCATTTTAGCATTTAGCATTCAAAAGTTTAGCATTTTTTTCCAGTTTAAAATGTTAAAAAGTGTTTCTGTTACAAACACTTTCCCCTAAAAAATATTATTATCGATTTAATGTCACCAAGTAAAAATGTTATATTTCCTTATATATAAAAACACATTACATCATTAAAATATATCACTTTCAGGGTGATATTCAGTTTTTATTTTACATATTAAATGTAAAATATATACAAAAAGCATTTTACAAATATCATGAAATATTAAATCACAAACATCACAAATTTATACAATTTAAAATTTTAAAACTTTGCCAGTTTATTACTATTATTGTTATTGTTATGATCTATTACATCTTATTGTATTGTATAACACCTGACCTTGACACTGTGATATAATTCAAATTCCAGTTCTCTGGTTTTCTTGCCAAGTGACAATTTTATATTTCACTTATTATTATAATTTCAGATATTTGTATAAGATTTAATATTTTACTATAAGACTTTTAGCCTGTTAGAATTGTATTTACTTTATACATATTATTTATTTATTTTTAACAAAAAGTATTTATTCCAAAATCACAGTTAATTCATAAATTGAAAGCATTAGAAAGCATTAGACATCATGTGATGTCTGTATGAATTTAAGTACTGTATATTTTCTAGATATAGACAATTTAAACTCAGATTCATGTTCTTGCTATCCAAAATGTCAAATGTAAAGGCTTAAGCAATATATTTTGTAAATTTAAGGGTTTTTCGTTCCTTGAAGTAATTTCTCTCAGAACTCAAAGAGCTTGAAGTAGAGATGAATTTATCAGCAAGGTCCTCTCAAAAAGCCCTCGCTGAAATACATCTCCAGATCTGTCAGTTAGGCAGCAAGATTAGCACGGAAATATCGGATCTGTTATTAAAATATAAACCCTTCTGTACACTGCAAAAGGTGGAAGTATAAACTGTATGTCAGGTAATAATTTTAGATTCATTTAGACGTTACACTTTTGAAGTTAGCATTCTTTCAGTGTAAGTCTCACTAAACGACCGTTAGCTCAACACAACTAGAGCCAGCACTACTGTATTTCTGGGAAATATCGACCAGCACATTGTTTCCACCGTAGTCTAATAGTTCACCTCACTTAACAGGTCTGATTGGAAAATCCCAGCGTGACACATCTCACTCATTGATCTTAGATGTCACTCGTGTGAATGTAAATCGTATTAATGGGAGCTGCTGAGTCTTGACAGCTCCAGACGCTGAAAAGCTCAAGTCGTCCCTCTGCTTCCTACATTGTCTTCCCCTCAATCTGTCCCAGAAACGGGGACTGCGCATCTACATGTAGTCTGATGGAGCTGTAGTGAAGCCGTACGGCCTGTCTGCTGGAGTGCTTGAGAGAGGAAGCGGGAGCTGCATGTGTGTGAGACAGAGCTCTGGAAACGGCTTGTTTTTATGCTAGCGCTCGATGAAACGGTGTGAAGCGCTAGTTTAACCGCTGTTGCTGTGTGTGTGTGTGTGTGTGGGTGAGGGGACTGCAGGCTGACCTAAATTCACATGTTGGAGGGAATTTAGATGACAGCGCTGAGGGTGGAAATCAGCATCGTGTGGCTAGCAAGAGACAAGCTAAACAGCAAGAAGAGAGAGGAGAGACGTCTGGCTAGTCTCTGAGATAAAGCAGCGGATTTCTAAATTACACTGAACACTTAGATTTCTTTAGCGTTAATACGATCAGGTGTGTTGGTCTTCTGGTAAGTAGACTGCTACATTAGAAATATGTGTATTTTCAAACATCTGTCTGCCTTCACAAGACCTGTCGCACATGTACATCACGTCACAAAGACAGCATCGTTTGGTTTCAGTATTTCCATAGAGGGGAAAAGAGGATGATGTTGTCTTTTCTGTCAATGGAAAGTTAGTGTAGAGTTTTAGATAGTTTTAACAGCTTGAAAGGACATCGTCTGTTATTCAGTAATAATGATATTAATAATAATAAATAAATTGAATGAATAATTCTGTTATAATAGTTAACATATCAAATTTAATTAAAAATGTAATTCTAGTGCATATTTAGCTTAGACATTTTATACTTCTAGCCAAAAGTTTAATGTTTGTAAACACTTGGCTGAATGTTTTTTTTTCTTAATCTAATATTTAAAAAATTGTAATCCAAAAGAGTGTTTATATCCTACAATGAATATTTTGCATAGAATTATAGATTGTATAAACTGAAAATTGTACGTTTGTTTTGGATATTTTAAGAAACCAAGTGAAATTGGTTCAAATACATATGAACTTCTTAATTTGAAATAATAATAATAATAATAATAATAATTAATCACATGACTTCACGCAGATGACTAAATCAATTGGTCACTATACAATATTTATAGTTTTGATTACTTTTTATTCTAAAATGAGATTAATAGTAATAATAATAATAAGTGGATTACAAATATTATGTTGTAAAATTTACTTTAAGTAAATTTTATTTTTTTGCATTTGTTGACCACAGACATTTGTTCATATCACAAAATGTGTTTGACCTATAAAGTGTAATTTTAAGTCCACTAGAAAGAAAGAAAGAAAGAAAGAAAGAAAGAAAGAAAGAAAGAAAGAAAGAAAGAAAGAAAGAAAATAAATAAATGCTGGTTATGCAAAAGCAAACAAACAAAACATAGAAATCCAGAACAAGAAAGAGTAATTATAGATAGTAATTATGTTTTATTAAAGGAGGATTATTTGTTAATTTAGGATTTGTATCATTCCATTTTAGGATTTTAACATTCTAATTAAAATTCTGCACCTTACATTTTCATGGTCCAGTCATAAAACTGCTAAAAATAATATTTCTGTGTAGCAAATTCTCCACATAGAAATGACTGTATAAACTATAATTAATCAGAAGTGTTAGGTCATCATTTTTTTATATAATATTTTAATTATTTATATGTAATTTAAGGCTATATTGCTCATTACTTTGGAAGCAGTGAGTTTCAAAACAAAGAAAGAGATTCTGAAGTTAAACTCTTTTTTTCTCTTTTCTAAAGTAAATCCCAAAAGTTCAATAATGAGAAAGTAAGGGATCTTCATGATCATCAGCATGATTGAAGAATAAATGTCAGAGTGAGTCCTCATTTAGCTAACAGTCGAGCGCTGGTGTGTGTGTGCAGATGTGTGTGTGACAGTAGAGCAGCACCTCGCGTGATCAGAACAAAGCAGGAGAGCATGACAGAAAATCCCTCTATACCCGCCCTTTAAAAAATGCAGGAGCAGCGAGCTACAGAAGCAACTTACGGAGTTAGGTGTATAAATTATACACCAAAAAAACTCTACACCGTAAAGAAACACCCCACATGAGGTAATAAACTTTTTTGCATGCAAAAGAGAAGTAGATCGGATGTTGAAAAGAAATATATTCTACTCCAAGATCAAAATAACAAATTAAGACGTTACATTTTGCTTTAAGAACACCACGCCTCTTTTAGGATGGTTTATATTGTAAAATGTTCATTTTACTATGACAATTTTCTCCAAAATTTTCATGATAACATGTAGTGTATTAAACTATATGTTAAATAATAACCAATATTAATAAACTATTTAAACCAAGATTAATAAAATAAAACTTATTTATAACTTAATGGCACATCTTTTTAATATAATTTTAAACAGCATATATTTTAATTTATTATTATTATTATTATTATTATTATTATTATTATTATTAATTACTTAATTAATCCTCTCCTATCAAGCAGTTACAATGATATAAAATGTAACTAACTCTATACAATATCCAGTTTTCTTTTTTCCTTATTAATTCATGATACCTAATGGGATAACTGATATTAATACATAAAACTGTAAAGTTCTCGAAGTAATTATATAGGCTAAAATATGCTCTAGAATAAATCAGAATTGAATAATACCATTATATCAATATAAATAATAATATTTATTTAACAATTAAAACAACACCACAATAAATTTTAAAAAGTACAAAATCTGTCATTGAAGTGGTACCCCTCCAAACATTACTAACCTACAGTATAAAACTTTTTTTATTATGTTATGTGATAATATGTACATTTTAGATACTAATATGCACCCTTTATGGGTTAAGTAAGGTACTGAAAAGGTACTGACATAGTGACAGCTTTATAACTCTTGTTTTTTTTTTCCTTTTTCTGAGAGTATTCTATTATTTCATCAAATTAAATAAATCTAAATGATCAAAAACAATTAGTTTGAATACATTTAGAAATGAACTTGAGTTCTTTAGAAAGTAAATGGACTTAAGATTTGACACAATCCTCATAAAAGATTTGAGGAGGATCTAAAACAGTGAAACAGCGCCGTGATTCTTGTGCAGTGAGCTGAAGAAAGTGCAGCCACTATATCATCTTCCTCAAGAGCTCCTTAAGCCGAGCAGGGAGCCATGACTAACATCACTGTGCAAGTCATGGTCCAGTATGAGGACTGCTTCATCAGCCGTGACTTCACTCCTCATGATCTATAGATATGCTCGCAGTAATGCCATCTTAGTAGGGAGTGCAGTCTAGTGTAAGCTGTATGAGACATGTTCAGCATGACGAAAGTGTCCTTCTGTCTCAGAGGGATACCAAGACTGTACAAACTTGGTCTGCTGTCCCGAGCAGAGGGCTATTAGCCGCCGTCTTCTCTCCTGCAGCTCCTCTACAGGTCGGTGTGTACCCCTCCCATTCGATGGTGCATGTTGCAAAATATTTGTTTGATATGAAAGGCTGTAAATAATGCATGGGATCATTCAATAATGCAGTGAAGCTGAGGTAGTTCGGAGTCAAATGCATGCTGTTTTAAAACTGAGGTGCCTGCCTCAGCCAAGCCTGACCTTCAGCATTTCAAAATGGTCATTTCGTGCCGTTTGAAATGAATACCTCGGAGGCTCAAGCGCTGCGACTTCAGAGGAAATATAGAGCCCTGTTCCACAGTCCTGTGCAAAACGACATTTCTTTTCTTTTAATTTGAGTTATTTTTATTTTAATAAAAATATATATTTTTTTTTTGATCTTTTGCAGATTTGATCATTTTATCTGATTGTTACTTTTGAATGTTCTGTACAATTTTATAAAAATGGTTGACTAACGTTCAGTTACAACATTTAAAAAATAATCATTCTTTTATCACCATTTTATACTAATATCAATTAAAAAGCACCTATTATCCCAACTAAGAAAATTATATATTTCTAATTTTTACTGAACATTCTAGTCTTTATGCTTGCTTATTTATTTATTTATTTAGGTCATGCAAGCGTAAAGAAAACATTTGTTTTCTAATTTTTGCAAACATGGCATTAATTTTGAATGTTGAATGAAACAAGGTGTAACATTTTAAAAACATTAGATGAATGTCCAACTAAAATATTCATTTTTAATACAGTTAAATGTTCTATGAACAATGTATTAATACCATTTGTTTGCTTACATTTTGAGAAAATTACATTGTAAGAAAAAAAGGTAACACTTTAGAATAAGGTTCCATTAGTTAATGTTAGTTAATGTATTAATTAACATGAACAAACAATGAATAATACATTTATTACTGTATTTATTCATCTTCGTTAATGTTAGTAAATGAAAATACAGTTATTCATTGTTAGTTCATGGTAATTCACAGTGCATTAACTAATGTTAACAAGCACAACTTTTGATTTAAATAATGCATTAGTAAATGTTGAAATTAACATGAACTAAGACTTATAAATGCTGTAGAAGGATTGTTCTTGCTTAGTTCATGTTAACGAAAGTAGTTAACTAACATTAACTAATGGAACCTTATTCTAAAGTGTTACCGAAAAAAAAAATACAAATAAAAATTATATTAATGAAAGTTGGGTCCCACTTTATATTAGGTGGTCTTAACTACTATTTAACTATTTAATTAATAATTTTTTACAATGCACTTATTGTGTACATTTTTTTTTTAAATACCTACATGTGATTATATCTGTAATTACATTTATAATTACACTGTTGACCCATCCCTTACACCTTACATCTCAGTTTTGCATACTTATGAACTATTCTAAGACAGATGAGTACACAGTGTGTACGATAAGCATAGTGTGTAGTGTGGGATGCAACTTATTAAAGACCAGATAATTCCATACGAAAGTTACCTGAAGAACGTCTGTTCATAACTTTGAAATAACCTTGCCAGAATGTCCATTAGCTGGGTTACCACTGGCTTTTTTGAGACCGAAAAACCCCAAATCAAGTTAACAATGAAAAGAGTGAAGTGTCAAATGTGTTACGCAGTCATAAGAAGCTTAAACCCCCGCCTGAGGTTCTCAAAGAAACTGTATTTCATAACCAGGCACCACCAAGCAACAAAGCCAGTGTATTTATAACAAGCAAGGCGGATCACGTTGATGCATTTGTGACACTCGGAAATATCATCAGGGCACAGCCCGGATTGTCACATGAAGAGAGAGCTATGATGATATAACCCGGCCTGAAGAGTGACTCATCCACTGGTAAAGCAGCTGTAGGTGGATTTGGCTCTCACTCCAAAGCAAAAGCTCCTAAATCTCCGGAACGTATGGCATTGCGGATTCTAAACCGTTGCACTGGAATGATAAAAAATGTCTCACATCCATCATGGAGGAGGATGGGGTCAAAAAGAGGCCAGCGAACTATAGATATCGGGGCTTTCGAGCAGCAACAAATGTTTCGGGTGATAAGATGTCATCGTCCGGTGTCCATTACCCATGATTCTGAGCCAATCAGTCACATGGGTCATTACTAGCAACTTTCTTTCACCCAATCCTGATGCAGGGCATGATAAAACCGTGGTATTTTGAAACCCCGTCTTAATTGGTTGGAGATTTTAATTGGGTTTAAGGAGAACTGATCTTGTGTTTGGCCGGCTGACTGCAGATGCTGACTGCCAGCGCTGCGTTTCCTCCACACTGCAGATTTGATCCATCAGCCTCGGGCTACTCTACTGTGCAGGTAGACATTTCTTCATGCTTGTATGAATTCAGTTCAGCTATTAATAACAGTCAAGCTATTAAAATCTGCTTTCTTTGAAGCAAAGAAAGGTTCACCCAAAAACATGAGGAATCTGTCATCTTCTCTGCCTTTCTTTCTTCTGTGGGACGCGAAAGGGTTATTTATAACAGGACGTTCACGCTGATCTTTTCCATGATCTGAAGGTGAAAGGTGCGCTGTCAAGCAAGATTTGAAACTTCTGTATGTTCAACATTCAGGGCTATCAAGTGGCTTCAGAAGACTTTGAATCAATTGTCACTGGATTATGTTTTTGATATTTGAATGGTGTTTTTGTCTTTTTTTAAGCATGACAGCACCAGTTCCCATTCACTTTCATTTTATGAAAACAATAACTCAGACAATCTCCTTTGGCATTTCATGGGAGAACATAAGTCATACATGATAAGAATAGCATCAGGATGAGATGGTAATGACAGAATATGCATTTTTGAGCAATTATGCCTTAAGATAACAGACTGACTATTATGCTGAAACTATTGTTCAGAATAACTAACAGTATAAGTGTACAATGTAGGAACCAGGTGTTGCTCAGAGCTATTTCAGTATAATTGACTTTAGTATCATTGGAGGCAGTCATGGTCTTATAGAGATGGTCTTGTAAACCGAAGGTTGCAGGTTTGAGTCTCATGTCCGGCAGGAATTATCGGTTGGGGGAGTGAATAACAACCTTCAGTACCACAACTGAGATGAGACCCTTGAGCAAGGAACGAATCGCCAACTGCTCCCTGTGAAAGCTGCCCACTGCTCCGGGTGTGTGTTCACGGTGTGTGTGTGTGTGTGTGTGTGTGTGTGTGTGCTCTTGGATGGGTTAAACGCAGAAATTCCAGAAATGGGTCGCCACACGTCACTTCACTTTCATTATATATATATATATATATATATATATATATATATATATATATATATATATATATATATATATATATATATATATATATATATATATATTTGGTATTTTTTATTTAATTGCTATTTTTAATTGCTATTTTTTGGTTTTATTTATTTAAAAATTGCTTTAGCGACTACCTGAAATAGGTTACTTGTTAACTATTAACTATGACATTTCTCTCAATAAATTTATATTTGGCGGCTTATTAATAGTTAATAAGGTAGTTGTTAGGTTTAGGTATTGGGTAAGATTAGGGATATAGAATAAGGTCAAGTAGAATAAGGCATTAATATGTTCTTAATTCGCACTAATACATGGCTAATAATCTAGTAATATGCATACTAATAAGCAACTAATAGGTGTTACCTTTTCTAAAGTGTTACCTAATTTTTATATATTTTTATATATATATATATTGTAATAATTAATAAATACATTTTATTAAAAATTAAGTTTATCAAATTTTATTTCAGCTAATGTTATTTTTATTTAAAGTTTTTTTCGGGGGGGTTAAACTTTTACTTACTGATAATAACCCTGCTTTTCACTGTGTGTGTAGCACCTACAACTCTGCAGACCATGCACTCTGAAAGATCCCACTGTTAGACACGAGAAGGACTTAATAACTTCACAAAAAAAATAAAAAAAATAAATAGATTTTAACATTTTATCTAATTCAATTCAACAAAGATTTTTTTATTTTATACATTTTTATCTCTTATATTTAATTTATGCTTTGCAAATAGCTGTCATTGAACGATGGAAACTTGCAAAGTACATATCAGGGTTTCACAAATTAAATAACAAAATCAATCATGTATGATAGAACATGACACAAAAAGATGAAATATTGCTGCGATAAAACGGGTTGAGAATCCCTATAACTGCTAACTGACTAGTATTCTGCCAAATTCTTGTTTTTTGGTTTTTGCAAAAAAAATATATATATATATATATATATATCTGGTTTCAAGTTTTTCTACATTCATTATTAAATAATAATAAATAAAAAAAATCAAATGACCAAAAGAAACACTGACCCTTAAGCAGCAAATCAACATATCAGAATGATTTCTGTAGGGTCATGTGACACTGAAGACTGGAGTAATGATGCTGAAAAGTCAGCTTTGCATCACAGGAATAAATAACATTTTAAAATATATTACCAGTTGTTTTAAATTGTAATAATATTCCACTATATTACTGTTTTTGTTGTATTTTTGATTAAATATATGCAGCCTTGGTGAGAGTAAGAATATTTTTTGTGATGTCTGGATTGGTGAATGTTGTACCATGTGCACAGTATTAGCCAGGCACAGACTCCCTAAGGACCTGATCATAACTTGAAAAGAGGAAGACACAGAACAGACAGCAGTTAAGCTTCAAGACTGAAAACAGCAGCCTCATCACTGGTGCTTTCCCTGACAGCTTCTGATTAAGAAATTAGGTCAAGTCTGCTTGCTTGTATTTGGCAGCACACTGCAAATATCTTCATTCAGAACACCGCAATGCAGTATGCTAAAAGAGCAATCGTACATCGTATTAATGTATGTTTACTGCAGGTGTCGTGTAGCTTGAGTGGCTGTGTGATGCTCAGACAGCAAGTGCCATATGGTCACCTGATCCTGTGCTGCTGCTATCGCACACGTTCCCTCCAGTGCATGCTGGGACATCACAACAGAGTCTGTCTGGCTGCTCCACTTCATGCACCTCTGCATCGCCAGGAGAAAGTCTGGCAGTGGGAGCTTCCATTTCCTCCAGCTAAGAGTGTGTGTGGGGGGGTTAACATGCAGTGCCGCCAAGCATGGCTAATGCAAAAGGACAGTTCCTGCTTATTATAGAACCATTGCGGATAATAAAATCTGAATCAAACTGCCAGCTGAAAGCCACTGGAGAGTTTCCTCCTATTTAATTTTTAAAGTTATGGAAGCACTTGACACTGAGGTGGATCAAATATCACTAGTTTGCGTGCAAATACTTACTTAGCAAGCCAGTGTAGCCAAATTTCCAAAAAAAAAAAAACCTTAAATCAGGTGAGTGGTCTTGCAGTAACCGAGTACTTAGTTCTTTTCTGGAATGTCACAATTGGCCCTTAGTGGCTGCGGATGACATCTCATCTCATGATAGTTTTCACAGTGGCAAGTGTTAGGGCAAATTTATGTTTTGGCTGCCTGAAACTGGTACCATACACAAAACCATTTCAACATTAAAACAGATGCCGGAGCTTCTGGGACAGCTGCAGTCTGTCCATCACTTGCCTATACACAGAGCCCTATGGATCTCATGGGAAGGAAGCCATTGTGGGGAATCTACCCATCAGTAAATATTACAATATTTAAACAACATTCAAGCTTCCCATTTAAAAACAGTAGGTAGATACCGCTAATGCTACACTGGTCACACAGTTCGGTTCAATACTATTATCACGTAACCAATCCGGTTAAATTGAATATCATGATGCATTGATGATGCACTGCATGCTCAATTTTCTAAACTTCACATGTATACAATTTTGTCAATAAATACAAGCAGTCAGATATATGAAAGCATAAGAATCCGTCTGCTCTCTTATCACTCTCGTGGTACTTGATATCATACATTGATCATTCTGCATTGCAGCGCTTCAAGCCAAACGCGCCTTATGTGTGCTACTGCGACAAAGCACATATGCAACAAATTACATCAGAAAAGTGTCCTCCTAGTCTGCATTGTGATGCATCATAGAAACTATTATTTTTGACACCCTATACTTAGTATCTTACTACAATTTAAGAAGACAATATATTTATAAATGTATAACTATCCAACCAAGCCTCAATGGAAAAATGTGTTTATGGTAATATTAAAGGGGTCATATTATGCTTTTTCATGTGTTAATATTAAGAGCTAAGCAAATGAAACTTGCGGTTATGGTAAGGGGTGTGTCATTTCAGGAACATGCTCTAAGTGGTTCGCCAATCACAACACACTGGGCCAGCTAACCAATCAAAGCACATTTCATCTTTAGGATGGAGGGGTTTCACCCAAACAGGAACTAAACAGGCGTTTGAAACAGACTGGGAAGAAAGGAGCTGTAATAATGTAAAAAAATAAGAATAATAATGCTTCTCTGGATGCTTCTCTGGAGCATGAAAACCTATTTTAGTACACTGAAAAACTAAAAATTAAGATTTCCTAAAATGGCATAATAGGACCTCTTTAAACATCCATTGAGTGGGGCTATAAGGTTAATGCTCCATAACATTTAAGATTGAAAATAATGTAGAACCTACACTACACCTAAGTGATAGTGTTAACAAAAGTGAACATGAAACAAAAATTCTGAAGGCAACTATGCCAATTTTGCTTATTCAAGTCTTTGAGCTCTTTTATCTTCACTCGCTTTTAACTGGACATGTACCTTCACATCGCAAGATTAATGCTGCACCAGCATCATTTTTCCTGCCTCTTGTTTTTATTTCAGCTGGAAACTGTAGTGAATTGTATGTATAGGTACATTTTTGGAGTTTTGCAAAAATGTAAGTAGAGGTAAGTTTTCCAGTAAGCATATGTTGGTCACACTACTGAAACAGGTAGTATGTACTAGCTCATGATTGCTTCCTCTGCTCTCTGAATGCACACACATGACTTCCTCACAGCTGTTCTTCTCCTCCTGCTTTGACATCTCTTCTCTCAAACGTGATTAGAAACCCTAATTCCATTGTCTATGCACATTTTCACAAGTATTCACAAAGAATATACCATTCCAATGATTTATTTTTTCAAGCTGCCCATTATGGTATAATCTATTGCAGATAACCATGCCTCTAAATAGCATATATATATATAGTATTTGTCTTTTATGCGACAATCAGAAAATCTCTTCCTGTTTAAATAGATGGCCAAAATAAGTTGCAATGTGTACCTGTCCTTATCCTACAGTATTATCTGCAAACTGCATCCATGCTATTTCTTTTGCATAGTATCATGTAACACACAAATAAAATGAAATTGGATCATGTTGCATTTACAGCATTAGAAGCAAACCTCAAACAGCAGATACAGTTCACCTGAAATGTTCTCATACAACACAGCATTCCTGTGATCTGCTCCGAGACCTCTGAAAGTAACTGAATATCGGCTGTCAGAAACTCTAAGCATGTGGGACATGTCTGTTTTTCACCAATCTTGACAACACAGGCAGAAAGAATGAAGATCGTGGAGCCTCAGCTCTCCAGCTGGCCGTCAGACTGCTGATGCAGCGCGGCATGTCATTTACATGAGATAAACACTGACTCGCTGACTAGTCAACTACTTTTCTAAACAACTTTTCATCTAGAGTAGTCACACAAGCCTTGCCACACACATCGTAACAGTACAAACTGAATGAATATTTAAACTTAAGACAAGTAGTCTCACGATCACTCACTGGCTGGCAGCTAAGGTCTGTTCATAACATAGAGAAATATTATTTGCTGGAGGTCTGCTTTTCTGTGTTGTTAGTTGCAGTGGGTGTTCCTTGGGCTGGATGAGCATTACTG
The DNA here is from genome assembly GCF_003368295.1 of Carassius auratus. NCBI lineage: Eukaryota > Metazoa > Chordata > Actinopteri > Cypriniformes > Cyprinidae > Carassius > Carassius auratus. The sequence continues at coordinate 31,724,004 of NC_039251.1, forward strand.
CAAGGTTCACAATTGGCCTTAGCTTTTGAAAATCTGGAACATCACAGATAGGATGTATTGCTTGTAAAAATAAAAAGGAAAAAAGTGTCATTCGGTCATTCTGAGAAACAGTTATCTAAGGTCATACTCACTAAAAATCTTCATAAGAAAGAAGTTACAAAATGCATCTTTTATTTCTCCTTAAAAAGGAAATGACAGCCTTTGGGACTGTCTGATTGTATGGTCTGCAGATTACCATAATACTCAAAATAAATTAACTTCAAATTAAATTCAATTAAATTCAATGCTTCTAACACTGCACATAAAGAATTAAATGCAAAGTATTATGTATATGAATAGTGGAACTGAAGGTGTTGTGAAGCTGTCATCATTAGAGATCATGCAGCCACTGTGCAAAATTGGACAGACAACCAATTAAATGACATATGTCGTAGTGACGTGGTTTTAGCACCGTCAACATTTCTAACTGGCATGCACTACTTCATGCTAGTCAGATGCTAATTGGTCTATTAAGCACAGCATGAAGTCACACCCTAATATCTCACAGATCATCAAATGAGCTCCAGTGTCCATCCTCCTATTGGTGGTCTCCCATTGCATAAAGCTAAATTATTTTCTCAATTCTGTTGGATCTAGATACATCCACACTGCATTTCCAGCAGTCACACATGAACATGCTACAGCAACAATTAGCATTAGTCTGGTCTCGGAGCTTTCTGCTCATAAGCATCTGACTCATTCTCTCTCATATGCTCATTCCCTCCGCTCTGAGTTATGGGAAAAGTTATAAAGCAAAAATATGATGGTTAAGTGTGAATCATTGAGAGTCTTGCCAATGTGCATGCCATTGAAAGCATATAATAAATATGAACCAAAACTGGGCTTGTACTCAAATTGAACTCTAGTACAACCCTCCAGAACAACAAACAAGGTTGTCAACCATGTTTTGTGGAAACAGTAAGTCACACAAGTCATATTTTAAAAATGAAAGGCAACTATTTCATACACAATAGTGTTCTTTAGTAAATGTACCCAGATGTTTTTCTCTCAAATGCCACACCATAACCACATCATGGGGGAAATAAACTAAATAAATGTGCAAAAGTTGAAATGAAATAGGATACAGCAAGTTAAGTAAATGTTTTTTTTTTTCAATCAACCATATGATGAATGAAAATTATATATATTAGTGCTGTCAAATGATTAATTATGATTAATCACATACAAAAAATAATAATTTTACATAATGTGTGTATACTGTGTATATTTATTATACAATAATATAATGACATGCATATATATATATATATATATATATACATGAGAAAAATATGTTATGTTATACATTAAATATATTTATATTTAATATAAAAAAATAAAGAGATAAATATATAAATGTATATACATGCAAATATTTATGTGTGTGTATTTATATATACATAATAAATATACACAGTACACAACCATATATTGTGCAAACAAAAACTTTTATTGGGATGTGATTAATCATTTGACAGCACTAATATACACACACACATTTTCTTTTTTTTAAGAAATACATATATAGATTTCAGTATTCACTGGTGACTCAGTTACTCATTTGACTCAATGTCAAGTATAGATACACATCATATGCTGACTTAGAGTTACTCAAATAAATCTTCATTTTAAATTAATGCAAACATGCAAATGATGGTACTGCCAGAATACAGTAAGACACACCTGTCAGCAACAGCAAACAAAGGGTTTTGACAGGGAACAGAGAATCCGGCAGATTCTCACACCCCGCCGTAGCGATAATGAGTTTTGTTGGGTGGTGCGAGGAGCCATTTTCAGCAGACACTTGAAAGCATTTCTCCCATGTGCCTCCGTCACCCCTACACAACAAGCAAGAGTCCGGGGTCACCTGCAGAAGTTCTGCACATGCTCCCAAGGCTGTAATTTAGGAAGGTATGAATGAAGCTCGATTGCGCAGCATGACAGCTTAATTAATGACTTGACATGCATGAGTGGCAGAAGAGTTTGGCTTGGGAATGCAAGCGATGTGTTTGCCATGGCGAGATGAGAAAGGTACTTGTTAATTATAATAATATGGGATTTTGGCTCGCTCGATAAATTGTCCCACAGGTGGGAGAGACAATAGCAGATGATACAGCTGCAGGCCCTGATGGGCAAATGATGGCAGTGCGGGAAAAAGGGAAGACAAGCAACTCATCACACTAAAACACCCAACTGGAAGGTAATTGCACATCAAAGATGAAAACACGGTGCTGCGAGTGAGCTGAGGGATATGCGTTTTCAGACAGCTGCGCGACAGTCAACAGAATATTCAACTCTGATCGGATGAGACGAGACTCGCTTTTTCAAAGAAACCTCAGTGCTGTCATGTTGAATTATTGTTTATTTTGTTTGAATAGCAAAATACAGTTGAAGTTTCCATCCCTCACAGGGTTGAGAGAAAAATAAGAATTCATTTTTGATTTAGCTTTCTTTTAATTCATGAGATAGAATCTGAATACCGTTGCCCTAATTTTCTGAACAGCGATTCAAAGAAACAGTCAGACAACAGAGGAATTTCATTAGTCCATTACAGATTTTGCAGTAAAACATAATTAGATGATTAAATGACTAATTAATTATTAGACATGTTCTTCTAGACCAAGTACAGTACTGTTAATATAATTAACAGATCAAAAAAAAATGTTTTTGCTATAGATCAACAAAAAACAAAACCACCACAAAGTTTCTGCATAAATGCAAAGCTCTGTCATGAAATCCTAGATGACACAGGCTGGTGGGTCATTAATACGAACAGATGTATTGGCAGTGTTAAACTATTTGGTGCAATCTGATTGGTTTATGTTGCATTTGCAGCCAATTTGCATTGCTTGTTAGCCTCCCACCTCCCCAGCTCCACCTGTATGCATCTGCTATGGGTTATTATACATGCTAAATTATTATTTGTATGCTCTAGAACATGACCAATAATCAAAAGCAGACGAAATTCAGCAGACATCGCCAGTCCAAGTATTCATGTGGGTCTCAAATTAAAAATTATGCGTTATAGATTTTAGACCTCATGATGAATTGAAAGCTTTATTGATGAATAAATCAGTACTTCTCCACATTGCTCACTAGGCAGCTTGCAACCGGAGTTCACCCGTCATATGGCGAGAGGCGAACAGGGACCTAAAATCCTTTCAACCCCGGTCTGTTTACTGAAATCTACCTCCACGGCTTCAGCCCGAGCGAGATCAGAGCGCTGCTTTGATGTGTGTCATGAGCTGTGTACAGTCCCTCATCACAGGCAATCTGATAAGTGAATTATCTTCCCTCAGATCCAGACTCTGATAACTGTGCAGTTACCGCACTCCAGGATATCATTTAACAGAGCTGAACCACACGGACAGGCAACATTAACAATCTGACCCAGCCATCTCTTCTGCTAACCTCTAATAAGAGTGTTTAAACAGAACAAAACAGACCACTCATTGAGTGATTATATGGCAGATTGGCCGTTAGAAGGAACCCACACTCCAGGAGAGGAAGTCAATGTGGCAAAGCCCTGGAGCAGAGAGAAACACTGGTCTCAAAAGGCCACTGTGTAAAGGGACAGTCACGCAGAGATGAAAGTGAAATGGGTTTCTGTGAAGAAACTCGCAAGGTTTAAAATGACCCTGCTAAAAGCAGCCCTGCCTTCGTGAAGAAACCGGCCTGTAACAGCGGGACGCCACATGGCTCAACCTCACCTAAAGCTGAAGAAAGGGGTCACCACTGGCTTTGTACTAAAACCCAGTGAGCAGCCATGCTGTATACTTGTCTAATGGCTACACAGGCAGCTGCCTTCCAAAGTAGCATCGTGACTCAAAATGAAACCTCAAAATTTGAAGCTCTTTCATTTCTATAATTATTCGTTATGTAGTGTGTAGCGTTCACATCACGTGAAGAACAAGAGATATTTGGCTTCTAGTTGATACAGTTTGGCTCAAGTATGTTGCGAAGATAAGAATGTGATACATTAATGAACAAAGAAACACAGCACTCACAAATATTCTGTCAAATATTTTTAATGGTTTAAAAGTGCACTTAATTGTTCTGACTATGTGCTTGTACTTGCAGATCAAATAAAATACTTTGCATGACTTTGTTAAAAATTACATTTAATTGAAAGTGCATTATTTAAAATGTGTAATTACAAATATATTTAAATACATAAACTAGTTTAAATAGAAATTACAGTATATATTTATATATAAGGTGTATCATAAATGCTTGTCAGTAAATTCAGTTCAATTTAAAGCTGCAGTAGGTAACTTTTGTAAAAATATATTTTTTACAAATTTGTTAAACCTGTCATTATGTCCTGACAGAATATGAGACAGATAATCTGTGAAAAAAATCAAGCTCCTCTGGCTCCTCCCAGTGTCCTATTGCCATTTGCAGAAATACATCGCTCCCGTTAAGTAACAACCAATCAGAGCTGCGGTCCGTAACTTTGTTTGTGTTCAAAATGTAGAAAATTGTATATAATAATAAGCGAGTACACCATGAATCCATTTTCCAAACCGTGTTTTTGGCTTGTCGTGAATCACAAGGGTGCACCTATAATAAGTGTTTATATTCTGACTATTTTAGATTGCTTCGGGGGTACCGCGGCGGAGTAACCCAGTACCTTTGTGATTCTTCATAGACATAAACAGAGAGAAGTCGTTTCGGCAACGATGTTCTTCCACAAGACGCAAGCAGTTCTGTTTATTAACCGCTAGAGCGTCAAAAGTTACCGACTGCAGCTTTAACTGTAATTATGAAATTGCCTGTACAGATGTACTACAATAGTTCATTAGGTTTAAAATAAGACCTAAATTTTCACTATAATGCATATTCACTTAATTTAAGTTAACGTCCAAAAACAAAACATAAAGGGGATTTTTTCCCCCTTTCATTTTCATCCAGAATAGTTCCTTGATCTCTGAACATGACATGCAGGCTGGCTGCTATGAGCATGTGTGCAAATAACTGTCGGATATACATGACACATTACTGTTGGGTACAAATAACACGGGGATAAACAGACAGAGCAAGAGAACACAATAACAGGCAATTTCATCATAAATGTACAGAATTACCCACCCAAGCACACCGGGAATGAACAGCAGTTACTGATGATAATAATAAAAGAGAGAAAGCCTCAATCCAAAGTTAAAAATGAACAACTAAAGCAAATTCACAGTAGTTTATTAGCACTAAAATCTAAACATGGGGTTTTACAAGAAGAATTACCTTGAGAATGACTGCAGCCAATATCTGCTCTGATAAATGATAACACTAGTGAACCCACCTGTTACAGATATAACTGTATAACCATCTGTTCTACTGAAGAGAGATAAATCTGAACAAAATCAGCATATGAACAGGCATAACACAAACAAAAATCTTCTCTCTCTCTCTCTCTCTCTCTCTCTCCCCAATGCAAACAAATGGAGATGTTTAAAAAAAAAGTCTAAGCTGATTTCCAAATGAAATAAAATACACAAGTCAGTCAGTCTAAATACATACACTTTGTGAACTTGACGATAGCTTTGTGTGAAAAATACAAAATCAGCTCTTGTTAAGGATTGTTCTTCCTCCAGGGGGCGCTTAATCCAGTTTTGACCCATGACTGGATTGGACCGTCCTGACCAATAGGAAACAATTAGTCATGTTATCTCTGAACTGCTTCAGCAATGCTCTTAACAGTAATTATACTGCAAAACCTTAATAACAAGTGAACTAAAAATTCTTGTAAGCTCAGCCAAAATTTGGTAAAAGAAAAATGCTGTTCTTGGCTCTTGTGCCCAAATGTCTATATGTTTATCCATTCCTGTTTGTAACATTTTTGGACTGGCTTCGCTGTAAATGATACCAAAACGTAGTCGGCTCCTGAGGTAACGGGGAACAATCTCAGAACGTTGGAGAATGTTCTGTCAAGGTTGTATCAACGTTATGAAGAAATGCTAATTGAACATTCACTGGAAGTTAACAGGAGACACATTGGATATATTGAACGTTTATAGACCATTCAGAAATAGCGATTCAATTACTCAATGTGAACATTAGCAAAACATTCTATATTTGTTAAATGAGTCACATTTGTTTTACAACCAAAGGCACCAAATACATCACAGATTCAAACAAATGTTGCTGAACCCACTAACAGGTTACATCCATCTTGATTGCAATCAGAAAAAACCTCAGCTGAGACCTTGTGGAAAACAACCTTTTTATTTATTCCAGCCGGTTCATTTTCAGAACGAAGGCGGGAAAAGCGAGCGAGAAGAGCGTACACCCGGAGGGTGAACTTGAAAGAGATTAGACTAATTTCAAGCAAACAGAGCGATGAGGGAGCGCGGGTGTTATCTGGCTCTGAAGAGAGAACTTAAAACAGTCTGCGATACGGGGCAGAATTAAAGCATTATTAATTGCATAGGCGTATTAAACAGACCCCAGCAAGTGACCTCTTCTAATATGAGGGAAGCATGAGAACAAAATACGTCTTAATCTGCTCAGCAGTGCTTAGATAAATGTCAAGAGTATCTATCACCTCAATTAACCAAGCAGAGAAAGTTGTCAGAGTCTAATTCTCCTTGTGACAAGAGTGGCGTTAAGAGGCTCCCATGCACTTCACTGAGCTTCACAGTTCCTGCTGTAGATTAATGCCCCTTCAGACAGCACAGCCAATAGCGTTCAGCCTCGCTCACTCCCAAACACATATTCCACCTCCACCGTCCAATACCTGCCTCTCTCCAGGCGTCTCTTTCTCTTCATTTCCCACTGCAGAGGCAATACGCTTGTAATGATCGTTGGTTTTAACCAGTTACAGCACCTGGAGAAAGCTGTGTGTTAGCATTACATCTGCCGCATTTAACCCTGGAAGTGTGTCAAATGTCCACTCCCCAAAATGACGCTAAGGGGTGACGCAGGGTAGGCGAACTGAGTAATAATAAAGTCATTATTTTAATAATAAAGTCATTATTTTAGTTTTCTTTGCGCACAAAAGTATTCTCGTATTCTTGTAAACGTATGGTTGAACCCCTGATGTCACATGGACTATTTTACCAATCTCCTTTCTTACTTTCTGAGCCTTGATCGTGTAAGGATCCTTGCTGTCTGTGGAGGGTCAGAGAGCACTTTGAGTAAGAATCTGTCTGTTTGCTCATTTATTGATTAAAAAAGGTTATGTTTATGCACAGATGCACTAAATTGTATCACAGTTTCGACAAAAACAGAAAATAAGCAACTGTTTTTAATACTACTACTAATAATAGTGAATATTATAATGATTTCTGACTCTGAAGCCTGGAGTAACGATGCTTTAGTAGTAGACTAAAGAAAGTAATTAGAATTAGATAGTCATTAGCTTTGCATCACAGGAATAAATGACATTTTAAAATATATTCAAATATAAAACATTTATTGTAATAATATTTCACAATATTACCATTTATGCTGTGTTTTTAATTAAATAAATGCAACCTTTTGAGCATAAAAAATGTATTAAAAAAATTATACAAATTTTCAAATTATAGTTCAAATAGTATATTTAAATATTTTTGCAACGCAACAAGGAGTTTTTTATTTATGCATTTATTTTTCGTGATATATTCCATGCTCTGTAGATGATTATGTTAAGCACAGCCTCTATGCAAGGTCTCAAAGGAATTCCTTCACCCATGGAGGCTTTCTCTCAGCTCTCTGCGGCCAGCATGTGCACCATATGCATTTCTATTCCCCAATTTAAGTACACGCAAACAGATGGCAACCTTCTTTTACTTGAACCAGCGTCGCCATGTGTGGCCAACAGTCTAGAGTTAGATAATGCCAATCGCACGGTTGCCCTCAGCCAGAAAAAATAAATAAAAAAAATGGCATAGTCAGGTGCAGATTTACTGTGAACACAGCTGCCAGTCTCAGGCCAGTGGAGCCGGACACTGTCACCAAGCCATTAGTTTCTAGAATAGCACATGCAAAACCCAAAAGAAGGTCAAAGCTGTTAAAAAAAAAAAAACACTGTACTCGCCGCCTCACAAGAGCGGTCTCAAGGGTAAAAAAAAAGGAAGTACTAATTCATTTCTCAAAATTGCAATTAAAACTCAATTTGGTCACTTTGTAATGAGCAAAAAGTGGGGGAATGAAATAGGAAGTGCAGTCAATACAATTTAGCTGCATATAAAGAGGCCATACAAGTGGCCTAGTTTTTAAGAGAGAGGATAGATTAATAAATCATGCTTTGTAATGGATTTGACTCCCACAGCATTGACATGACAACACTGTTTTGCATCCGAGGGTCTGCCTATCAGCGCCCTCGACCGCTGACCCACCTGCGAGCGATTCCTGCCCCGCGGCTGACCGAAAAAACTCAAGCGGCTGCGACATGACACTGCAAACAATGACTGACACCAAGGCCGGCCTGATTTATCAGACTCTTGTAACAATACCAGATACAACCTTCGTTTCTCCGCCCGATGGCATATGAAGATTTATAACCAGGGGAGAGAAACGTGGAAAAGTGGAGCTGAGAAGAAAAAGTCAATATGATTCTTTGGGGGATTAATAACGATTTGTACAACACTGATCTGGCTGCAATGGATCAGCGTCTGGATATCATTCTCCACCTTCAAGGAAGCATCACCTGAGGCGTACTGGAAAATTTCCCCCACCGTTTTGAACGGCTCACTTCATTGGTATTCAGATTACGAGCTCCTGGAGTGGAAACGGAGAGCAAGGCGCTTACAGAAAATCTCTTGTATCACTTGCGTTCTTTAAAAGCACTTAGGAGACGTCAGGCAGCTGTCACATCTTTAGTTTGTTGTCAAATTAAAACGTCTTTTTGCAGTGTCTTCACTAAATGCTATCTCATGCCCTGAAGGCTTGATTCAAGCATAAAGCCGATATTGTATTTACTCTCACTTTGTTAATGTCCTAGATTTATAGTCCTACTAACAGTCGACTTTATATCACCGTGATTTAAAGCAGTTACAAATAACATTGTCAAGCAAGGCAGTAAATTTAAACGCTACATCCGTAAATTTGAAAGGTAGGTTATCTATTTTAGTAGCATCACCTGGATGAGTCCCAGATTCATCCGGTGTCCACCTTGAAGCTCCTTGAAAGACCGGCCCACCGTTTGACAGCTCACTTCCACTTGTTAGTATTTCCAGAAATAAAATCAATGTTATTTTTCCCTAAACGGAGCTGACAGAACTCGGTCTGGAATTGACAGTAATGGTGTTTGAACACCCGGAAACCTCAGAGATGATTGAGCGCGTGATTGATAGACAACAATTCTAGAATCGCGAAGTTAACAAAATACTCCGAGCCATTTGAAATGGAGTTACGGAAAAATGAAGATAAATTACCGTCATCTCAGGAAAGAAGTTCCATAACAAAAAGGATCATTTAAATGACATAATCCACAACCCTCACAGATGAATGCAGTGCTTTCAGTCTGCAGATTCACTCGTACAGTAGCTAACATCCAAAGTCAGCGTTAATCGCGAGCATCTGATTTGCTTAATGTAAACCATTTTGCCTGTGATTTATCATTCAGTTCCAATCATGCAGTCTGCATGACATTAAACCGACCTAAAAGCATTCTGAACTATCTGAAATCACTCTTGAGCCAGTCACTGAGAAAACCTTGAAAAAATGTTCTTAATTATGATAAAGTAATATCTAATTTCCTTAAACGCCTTGCTCTTTAATCATCGTCTCTACAAAGCTTAATTTACTCGTTTCTCCATTAAAAGTGCATTGCCACACATTAAGTCTGGCAACATGTGTTTCTTCATCTGGGTTCCCTCTTAAGCGCACAGTGTAATTCAGGAGTTTAGTAGCTAAGCTGCAATTTCCTGTAATTTAAGAGAAATTGACATTTCATTTTATCAGATCTTTATTTCCTGAGCAGGCAGGTCTTTTCTTTAAAACCAAGTAAGACGTTTGGTGGCATGGGTATAAGAAAAAAAAAGAGCCAAACTGAAAACAGCCTGTAGCAGCTCACCTTACTTAGCAATGAAGATGTTTTACTTCTGCAGTCTGTTTAGTATTATCATTGCTACAGAAAAAACCCACCTTTGACATTAAAGAACAAGTCATATGGGTTTTCGTAAAATATCTATTTTGCAGTTAGTGAGGTAGCTATCCTTCAACATAAACAGTCTGCAAAGTTGTTAATTAAAAAAGTGCATGATAAAGATATTGTCTCTCAAAAGAAAGAGTAGACGAGTCGTTATATTTCCGAATCTTCTGCCTGTTACTGGTACACCTCACTGGGTAACACATTCTCCCACCTGCGCGCGAAATACAAACACTCTCTGTGTCGAGAAGATGCTGTGGTCCACGATAACACAATTCGAAACCATTTATTCAGTTTGTTATTTTACAGAGGACTGCTTCTCTGATCTTGTCTTTTATCTTCGCTGGGTTCTAATCTTCTTTATTTGGACCAACATGCTCTCCGAACCACAACCTGTAAGTACTATTGATACGTTATGTGTGCATTTTCAAATGAGTGCTCTAATTTGTGCTAATAATATCCAACCCATTGTCACTCCCTCTAGCATCACTATCATGATGCCAAATAGGTTTTGTGTGTGTGTGTGTGTGTGTGCTAATATGTGATGTAGCCTATATCTAGTTTTACTGAAATAGTTCTGGGAGTGAATTTCCTAAGATTGTGTTGATTATTGTAGACTGATGTTGTTCTAATTACGTTGTTTAATAATAAAGAATGTAGTGTAGCACAGACTTTATAATCACTCGGATAATATATCCACCATTATTGCTTTGTTAACTGTTCAGTGTAGCAGCTAAACTTTAGCTGTGGGGACAATTCGCTTGAATAAGTGTTAAACAACATGTTTTAATGTGATTATTTTAAGAACTAATTGGAGCACTATATTATTGTTTTATGAAAAGGTGAATGCTAGGGTTGCCAGATTGTCACAACCCAGGGTGGTGCCTCTTTAAAAATCCTATTCTGGGTTGTAAAATACACACTTTCAGTCGGAGTACCCCGGGTAAATTTGCATTCCAGTGCCTAAATATGACGTTACTGGGGTCGCTACACCCAGCGACATCAAAAACAACGGTGGACTTGGCAACACAGATGGTAGCGCTTGCTAACTTGCTCAAGCGTTCTTCTTTGTGCCAATCATAACAGGCTTGGCCAGCTGACCAATTATTCAGGGAAAATTACAAAGTCTTCTGACCTTAGATGCATTTAAACCTGTTGTAGGAGACTCCAACACAATATTAGGACACTTAAAAAAATTTTTTAAAACAAGACCTGCTCTTTAAATCTGATCAGTTTTATTTTAATATAATTTATATATTGTTATAGTATTTTTTTCTTTTTTATTTCTTTTTTAAATAAGCTAAAATAAGATTACTTTTTTTTATTCTAATTTTAGTAGTTTAGTTTCTTTGTGTGTTTGCATGTGTTTATTAATTTTGTGTTTTGGTCATTTTCAAATATCAAATATATGCTTAGTTTTTTTATTTTTTATTTTTTAAAATTTTTCCCTCTAATATTTATAGTTTATACTAGTTCAGGTTTATTTCAATTAACAACAACAACAAAAAAAAATCTTTAATTATTCAATTAACAATTACTTTTAATAGTTTTACTCAATGCAGAACTGATTCTGATATCAGACTGAGCCGTGTATGCCTGGATTTTATTAAATTCTGTACGCTGCATTGTCATTTTATGTTTAAATGAAGCAATATCACATTGAATATCAGCACCGCTGTGATTCGGGCACAATCCACAGCCGGTCTGATATTCAGACCAAAAGCATGATTGCAATTGAGTGTGTTTATAAAAGAATTTGAAATTTGAAAAAGTTCATTTTGAGTAAATGACTTACAGAAACACTTTTGCTCTAGCATCACTCATCTACTTTGTTTCTTTATTTTTGCTGATTTCTGACCCAAAGTATTATATTTATTATTATTATTATTATTATTTTTATTTATTGTTTTGGTGGAGACAAAACAAAAAAAACTTTTTTTATTATTATTATTTGCAAGAATCTAAAAAATGTTGTAACTTTGTCTTGTTTATGGAAACATTTTTATGTTTTTGCTGAATTACGAGATTATTTTCTTTTTCTTTCTTTTTTTTTAATTAACAGTTGCATTTTACATTTATAGGTTCATTCTAATCCAATCCACTTGGTGATTTGTTTTCTTTTTGTTGTTGTTGTTGTTCTACACAAAATAATAATGCTCTAGCAGTTTCATCTAAGTCTTTTCAGGTAGTACAACTGCTGTGTCAACAAAACTAAACAGGGATAATAACTCAATACCACAAAATAAAAGTTTACCCTTGAGTTATTTCTGTTTGTTCGGCACGTGGCATACCAGTATATGAATGCTTTGGGGTGAAGCGTAGACTGAATCAGGAGGAAAACCCAAACCTGCTGACACTCACTTGCTGATCTGTGCTGTGTGCGCTGCCAACTGACTCTCATGATGATGTATTGACAGATGCAGTTCTCTCCAGTGCTTCTCTGGGCCTGAGAATTTGGTTTACAGCAGCACCATGGGAAATAAAAAAGGGGGATGCCCAGGGGCCTGGCTAGATGAGGATGAATGGAGACATTCCTGAATGTCAGCAACGAAACTATCGGGCCAAGCTGAGACACGCATCTTACAGCTGGAGCTAAACAAACAGAGCTTGGTTTCCAGAACTTTCCTCTGCATTCCTCTCAAATGATCAAAGGCAGCAGAGCTGGAAATCTGTGTAAACTATACCAATATAAATAATAATATAAAGTAATATAAAAGAAAATTACCTCCATCAGAAACACAAAGCAACCTGCAGCACAAAAAGATAAATGAAGCAAGCAATACAAAACAAGTTAATGATAGCATGGCCAGTTTCAGTTTCTGTGAAGCCCTCTTCGGTTTATCAAAGGGACCAAGATTGGTTTGGTTAGCAATACACATATTTTATCATTTTACAGGAAGGGGTTGGGCTTTTAGATCACTTTATAGTATTATTTATATTAGTATAGTTTACACTTTTTATTTATATTAAGATTTATATTTTTAAGAAATTCATTCATTATATTAATATATTAATAATGGTACTTTTATTCAGCAAGTATGAATTAAATTGATCTAAAGTGAATAATTATTTTTCTAGTTTGTCTTCTGTTCTTTTAAACTTTCTTCACATCAAAAAAATAATAAAAAAATAAGTTATTTTCACAAACATTGTTACAAAAATAAATCTATTTTACATGATGTTGTGGATCATTTGAAGAGTTAAGAATGTATTATTATTATTTAACTAATACTTTTATTCAGTATAGAATACTGAAATAGATCAAAAGGGACAGTACCGATTTTTACATTATTAAAAACATATTTCTATTTGAAGTTCTATTACTGTTGTTTTGAACTTACTACTCATTAAATAATTCATCTTTGCATCACAGGAATAAATGACACTTTAAAATATATTAAAATAGAAAGCAGTTCTTTTAATTTGTAATAACACTTCACAACATAGTTTTTTTTTTTTTTTTTTTTTTTTTTGACCAAAGAATTGCAGCATTGGTGAGCATAAGACATTATTTCTTATATTTTCAATAATTAAAATGAACACACAAACAAATAAATACATCTTACTGACCTCAAAGTTTAGAATGGTATTGCATATATGTTTCCCTGTCTGCTGCAGTTTTGGGACTGTGTTGTCATTGCCATCAGCCAATCAGAGTTTTCATGATGTCATTTCCTGCGACCTCAGAGTGATTAGTCACATTGAATTTATGGCTCAGGTGGATGTCTAAAGAAATGTGCTTCTGGCAGGATGTGCTACCTGAGAAAGTGCCATGGAGATGAATGGAAACGCCATCGGATACTTTCTCCAGGAATTACAGACCTCCTCGGGTAAATAAACTACTGCAGGACATCATAGCAAAACTTCCTTCTCTGTGAAAAAAAAGGGCACTGCAGTAAAGCGGACCTCAGTTGACAAATTAACTTTTGCCATTTTCATTCCTCCGTGAAAATACTGTTCTCTAATTGGATTAGGTCTTTGACCGGAAGTGGCGCTTCAGCGGGTGGGAGTGTTTTTCTCTGCCAAGAGCCAGAAAGCACTGACCCCTGAAGTGTCACCCTCATGAGGCCGGTAACAGTACTGCTGTAACATGAATCATTCCTCCACACTCGCTTTCCCAGAATGGCCATGGACTGATGTGACAAACACCGAGCAGGAGACCGGCACAGCTGGGCCGCGTAAAGCCTGCAAGAAAAACAATGAGCGAGAAATAAAACCTGGACTTAAACTATGTTTTATGAGCTTTGACTTAATGATGACCACCTCAGAGAGAGTTATATATGCTGACCTCCACAAACACAGACGCAGGATTAAGCCACTGAAATCACCACAGTCAAATGCTGGATGAATATGAAATATCACAGATTAAATAATAAAATACAAAAATTAACCCTGGAGGTGAATTTGTCAAAACAATATTAAAAGCGATATTAAATTAATAACACTTTACAATAATGGTGCATTCAAACCCTCCAGGTCTGTGCTTACTTTGTACATAAATAATGGCCGGATTCAGAATAGCAATTAAAAGGCTTAATGGTTTTTATACTGTACACACTATCGCTATTGTAGTACCAATATCTTTATACACATTTGTGTATTCATAAACCATATATACCAGTACACACACACACACACACACACACCACATATTCGCTACTCAAACTCAGACATCGCAGTCTGTTCATTATCAAAACAAAATACAGTCAACCAAAAATATAAAAAGTTACATTGGTCAATTTAAATAGTCTGTGGTATAACTGGTCCACTTTGTATTCCAAGCATATTTTTGCTCGTGTGAAGAGGATATTTCAGCCGATATACGAACCCCCATGAAGTACAAAGCCTCTACATGATAAATAATAGGTTTATTCAAATAAATTGTGAAAATTGGAAACATCAGGATTTGTGAGGAATGAGAGGTGAGTCCAATTAACGCCTGGTAAGGTTACCTTCAGTTTCCCTTTGTTTTGGTTTCTCTAGATTATACGTTTATTTCATTCATGTTCTGTTCTATATACTGTTACATTTTTATGATTTGTTTTGGAGTGAGCTATACTAACGTATAACTGCGTTTATAGTCTTTATAATGTTTAAACATTATAATATTTCACTTTATTGGTATTATTTATGGTATTATTACACTATCTTCAAACATTCTGTTGCTCACAAAACAATGAGCAGTGAGAACCAACCAATGAGACCGAGTCTGAATTTAAGAAACTGACTGGTCACGGTCAAAAACATGATGAGGACCAATACATAACCTCCACGTGCTTCTTTCTCTTGCCCACTTCACTCTGAAACCTCTGTTCTGTGACTCTGCAAGTTGTGTAAGCCTGTACAAAATTCTGCGAAAAGGACGGATATTTCTTTATAGCAACAACAAATCAGCAATCCACTGTAATTATGACAGTGTGTTCCACTCACTTAACAGTAGGGGGCTCCAAAGTCGCAAAAATAGCTACGCAAAACTACATTCAGTTGCTTTAACTCTAATCATCAATTGGAATGTGGAAGAATGTTCACGTTAACACATTTAAAAACATTAGAGTAAAGTGTTACTACTAAATCCTTTGCCTGTGTATAATGAAAACAGGAATTTTTAGACACATAGTGGACACACAGTGCACTAACTGCGTCCAAATGTCTGTGTGCTGACGTCATGGAGAGAGGGAGAGTGTGTGTGTGTGTGTGTGTGTGTGTGTGTGTATGGGGGGGTTCATGGGGAATTGAAATTAATGAGAGTAATCAGTGGCACACAGCGAAGGAGGCAAGGGCAATTAATATAAACAGGCTACCAGCAGGCCGGAGATCAGTATTGAGAGTGCGCAGCAGATGTCCTGGAAGAGCCAGAGGACAGCAGCACAGACAGCCAGCTAAAGCCAACCTGACAGTCTGCTGGCACTCCCAGATAACATGATCATTTCCCCATCAGCAGCCACGCTCTCAAGCCTCTTTAACACCCGCTGCCTGCTCCCCGTCCACATCTTCCAGAGCCGCCAGGAGCTTGTCCACAAACTCTCTTCCAGAAGGACGTTCTGACAGAGCACCTTCAGCTGTGAGAGGACCGATTCGCTGTGCTGTAAACGTTTAAGAGTAACGTAAAGCTCATGGATTCTTCTTATTCATGTTCAACTAAACTTGTGCGTCAACATTTTTACTTGAACAGTTCTGTGCACTGCACTGCACACATTCATTGTTGATGTGGAATACACAAAGTGCTTACAGCAGAAAGTGAATGCTGCAGAGCTGCCTCGTCTGTAGAGAGCTCGCTCCGTTAATAGACCACACAGTGTTTAGTGCTTTAAAGAAAAAGTGAGGCGCAAATCCAATGTGCCCAGATTTTTTTTTTTTTTTTTTTTTAGTAATGGATACTTGTATTTGTTAGGAAATTATATGTTAGGAAACTATTATGTTACAAAATTTAAAACAACATAAAATGATAATATACTTTATTTAAAGATAATATCTATAAAAATATATAATATATAAAAATAGTATAAAATAGTTTTACAAATATTTTTATAACCACCTTCCAACAACTATAAAACAATATCATTATAATGTTGAATTTATATTATGTTAATTGTATTATTAAAGTACAGTAAGATCCATTAGTTAACATTAATTAATGCATAAACTAATATTAACAATGAGCAATACATTTATTACAGTATTTATTCATCTTTGTAAACATTAATAACAGTACTGTTTATTTTTAGTGCATGTTAGCACAGGTCCATTAAATAATATTAACAGACACAACTTTGGATTTTAAAGTTGAAATCAAAATTAATATATGCTTTACAAGAATCTATCATTGCTATGTATTAATGTTAACAGATTGAATCTTAGTGTAGTGTTACACAAGTCTGAATTATTACTGACGATTTTTCTGTCCAAAATTAAGTTTAGATTTTTAGAATTATGGTTCTACATTTTTTTACACAACCCTGCCATTTCATAATTCTCCTCTACCAGAGAAAATGTTAAATTTAAACATTCACAACCACGACATCTAAGAAATATTAATGGGAACCTGTTATAGCATGACAAGAAAATGTATTCTCATTCTATTTTCTACATTTTCGATGAACACTATAAACTTAACCGTTCTATATTGTTTTCCAAATGTGAAGATTTATGTTTTTTCACATAAAAAAAAAAAAAAAAAAAAACTATTTTGCTCAATTTATGGGGAAATTAAATGCAGTTTAAAATAAATCGTAAATCTAGTTTATCAATAAAACTACTTATTATCTTATTGCTAGAGAATTTAACCCCACAAATTGTAATGTTGTTAATGTTTTATTCTAAACAACTGTTAAAAAACAACATAAGACATTTAATTTAATCTCCTCAAATGAACCACAGACTGAAATGGTTGAGGTCCTATATTTTACCCAGTTTAAAGCATCCTATACACTGAGAAAATGTAATAATTTTGGAAAACAACGAAAATAAATATTTGAAACTGGAAAAGGGATTCTTAACTTGTCGGTGATGGCAGAAGCCAAACAGACTCATTCACATGTAGATCAGTCAGCCTGTGTTGTAGAGGGCTACATCCCACAGACTCATGTACGAGCGCGATCACATGTTACAGGGTAACCGAGGTCAGATCAGAAATGGTGATCACGTCTTTAGGTTCTGTCCTTCCCACATGTATAAACACGGTAGTGATGCACTCCAGCGTACTGTCTGTTTGCTTTACAGCTCTAATTCTTATGGATGAGAGTCTGTCAGACTTCAGACAATAACTCCTTTAATTAAGCAATTGATTGGTCTGGGGGTTGTCAAAGGTTTAACTTATGGATTACTTGGTTCAAGGAGTTTTTTCCCTTTCTTTTTGTTTTACTAAGGACATTGTCACATCACATCAGATCAATAAATAACGTTCACTTTTAATATACATCATCATGGTTTCCAAAAGCAATAATTTAGGTGCAATACACTCAGGGAGAGATTGATTTAAAGTCAAGAAATCAGCAATAAAACTTAAAAATGTACACTTTGGTACAGCTCTATAAAACATTGGGGTTGCATAAAACAAACTGATTTTCTAAAACAATTGCATTACCTTTCGATTTTGACACAAATGATGGGCCAATGGTGCCCCCATGAGGACATTTCATTGATTCGTTTTGTTTTTGGCCAGAAAGTTGTTAGAGATTACGTAAAATGTCACATCAATTTCTTCTTCTTTTTTTTTTTTTCTTTTTTTTTTTTTTTAAAGCTAATAGTTCAAGATTAAATTGGTTTCTATGCAGCAAAACTCAGATTAATGTTGAAATAGAATCATATGTAGATGACAAGCGTTTCAAGTTTGGCCATAAACAAGCGAACACATGAAACACCCATGTGCTATTTTCTAACCGTTAAAGCAATAATTCAAAAGTAACGACCAAAAAAAAATAAAAAAATAAAAAATAGACTAGCCAATTATAAAAAGTTCATTGTTCACCCCTCCAAAACATATCTGAGAGATTAAGCATCAAAACGTTAGCGTGGTCTTTATGAGAAACACACGTCGCGTTACAGACGCTCTGAAGGCGCAGTGATCCGCAGACGCCAGTCACTGTATTTCTGAACCTGCACGTCATATCCGTCAGCGCGGCCAAACCACTTATTAAACAGAAAGAGGCCACGGCTATAAAGACAGAAGGCGAGGAGCTTGTTATTTTTCTTTCGGGGAGGTGAACAGGGAAAAGATCAATGGTTGTGGTGGCGTCTTTTGCCACAACTATGGCATTAAAAAACTGCTCGAGAAAAGATATTATCGAAGCGTCAGCCTTTGAAGCGAGCGCCAAGAATAATTTCCCACATATAACATTCCCCAGTGAAACCACACACTGCTGTGGTACTAAACACCCCTCCCTGACTCCTGCACACCCCTCCAGAGAGAAGTGCTGCTTCATCTAAAGCCCAATTAGAGACTGATGAGTCAAAGAACTCGCTTCTGGCCTCTCGACAACCACAAAAGGTACTTTATTCCCGTTAGGCGTGAATACTGTAAAACACTCCTTCCGCAATAAAGCTGCAGATCTGATGATCATGACCCATAATGACGGGAATGAGGGAATGTGACGAGGAAAAAAAGCATAGAGGTTCTTCCCAAGATCCCTAAAAATGTCGGTGGACTTTACAGTAAAGCTCCATTAGTTAACACTGGTTAATGCACAAACAATGAGAATTACATCTAGTCTTTATTAAGGTTTGTTAATATTAGTTCATAAAAATCATTAGTTCAGGTTAAGTCGGGTTCATTAAATTATATTAAACAAAAACATTTGATTTTAATAAATGTATAGTGAATTACCATTGACTGGGATTAATAAATGCTTTTAGAAGTATTTTTCATCGTTAGATCATGTTAACTCATGTATTTAGGCTACTTCTTGTTAACAACTGGAATCTTATTGTAAAGTGATATCAAGATGTCACTGTATTTGAACAAAATAAGACTACATAAAACAATAAAGTAAAATAAGAATAAAAATAAATAAATAAATGCATAAAGTCATGAGGCACAGATGTTAACAGATATTTTACTGTGAAATGATCCAAGTATTGATAAAAGTGCTTATAAATAACCAGAAGGAATAAACAGATTTGAAGTATTTTAAGTAAAATTGTAAAATATTATGGAGATAAAGATTACTTTAAATTTTCCAGAGTTTGAATTCTAGCCAACCCAAAGTCACAAGAGTAAAATCATCATCATCATCATCATCATCATCATATTTTATATATGACTCACATGAATTTTTTTTGAGAATTTATTATTTTGATGTTATTAAATTCGTAGAGCATATATATATATATATATATATATATATATATATATATATATATATATATATATATATATATATATATATATATATATATATATATATATATATTATCATGTTATGGATATTTAGGTTACAACTGCCACCTTAAAGTGGTAATGTGGTTTCACACATTTCACATATGAACTAAATGCCTAAATTTGTATTCATATTTTTTGTTTTTGTTTTGAAGTAACCAGAAGGACGAATTTAAAATCTTTTTAGGCCAATTTTCAGAAAACTAATTAATTAATATAAGTTGTTCAATCCATATAAATAAACATTAATTTAAAGTTTCTATTTAAAACAGGAATAATAATAATTATTATTATTATCATTATTATAGTTATAAATAATAAATAAATAAAATACATATTTTGCTTGGGATCAAACTGATTGGAAACTCCCAAGTAAAAAAAAAAAATAACAAAAATACAAACTAAGATCCTTTTACAGATGAATATTTATCCCACAATAAAGTTGTTTACACACAATAGTAGATCATCATCCGATGCGTGCATCTCTTTAGTGAAACTCCAGGCTTCCCCTCAACTGTCGGTAAAAGCTTCATTACTCGACGCGTTTCGAGACGCTGCACACAAGCGACATCTTCTGGTTAAAAGGTGGAAAAAACTGCCTTTGTTTCCCAGAAGACCCCACTAGTCCAGCCATGTTTGGACTGTTTCAGATAATAAAGTAGTTTGTGCTATGAAAAACCTGTATAAAGCAAATAAAATATGAAGTCTATATAAACAAGTCTTCATGTCAGGCATTATATTACACAATATTAACACATTAATACAGTCTGTAAAAAAATAGGCAAGACTGCATATATAGGCTATGATCAAAATAACCGAAGATTATCATAGAATGGTCAGTTAAAGCGTTTGTGAACCAGGAATTAATACAAAACGAACATGCACAAAACTACACATGCAAATATGTATTTGTATTATGATTTATTCTTTTCAAAGCAGTGAGTTAAACTTGAAACTGCAAAAGTGGTTCACGTTATTTGAATCAGAATACAAAGAAAACGAAGCTTCGGACATCACAGATCACGTGGTTTTGGCAAAACGAGTCGAGCTCTGGTACAGTGCTTCACTGCGAGACTTTAGTTTTTTTGACAAGCTTCAAAGTCTCTGTGTCAAACATCACATCACTGCATCGCTTCACTGCCGAGTCAAAACATGTCCAAACAGACCTCGTGTGGATCAGTCACAAAGACTCAGCAACTCTTTTGAGTCGTAGGTAATGACTGGTAACTGTCTGTCTGTGATGGCACTTTGTGCTTCCACTTTCATATTCACAAACTTTATTTTCCAGCGATTATTGTCCATTGGTGAGCGAATGAGGCCAAACACTTTCTCAAAAATCCCAAGGCAGGCATTATCACGGTGGACGGTCCCGGCTACGGCCACTAACACCAGTCCATGAGCTGAAGATACACACTTTAACCCTTGACCCTCCAAGTTCGGGCAGAACAACAGACCCTCTTGTCCTGCGAAAGCATGAAGCCGCTGACTGACCAGCTCTGCCCCGTTGAACTCATCTACACACCGCTCTCCAGAAGACGAGAGGAGCCGAAGTCTCACATCCGGCCAGAAGTGCTGAGGACCCCAGTCTTGAGCCGGCTGCCCTTGAGTGGGGTTTTGGGAGTTCAGAAGGGTGAAGAACCACTGGCAAAACTGTTTTCCCAAAGCTGGAAGGTCTGCCAGACCATCTCCAACATCTTCTGAAACCACGGTGTTCTTCTCACGCTCTGAGATCTGTCAGAAATATCCACCAGGTCAAAATACAACCATAAAACCTTAACTGTTTTTAAAAGAATTACATTGAAGCACTTTTTTTTGTATTATTATTATTATGTTTAAACAGTCAGTGCTTCACAGAATTGGGAAAGCTTTTTTTTTTTATAAAGTGAAATTCACTACAGTTCAGAGGTTTGGAGTTGGTAAGATTTATTTATTTTTTCTTCTTTAATAAATTGTTAATTTTATTCAGCAAGGTAAAAAAGAAATAGAATATCAGATATGGGCATGATCTAATGATTTCTTTAGGATCATGTGACACTGAATAAATTTAATTATTTTCATCTATAATAATATTTCACATTATTACGGTTTATAAAGGCTTTTAATTCAATTTTCAAGTAAATGCAGCCTTGGTGAGCATAAGACTTCTTTTATAAACTTTTTGAAGGCTAGTGTACTTTTAATACCTCTGTGCCTCTTTCCAAGCACTTAAAACACACCTTGTACAGCAAACTTTACAAATGGCAAGTTCTGTCAATCATATATATTGTGGTCTCATTTTATTGGCCATTCGTTGCAAAGTGCTGCCTATTTAACAGCTCCTGTGATCCACAAACAGATAAGCTGGGCATCCAGGCGGGGTAAAATACAGTGCATTGCATCAATGTTTAATATATTATCAGATCCAAGATCTACGCAAATGTGATACGGTGAATCACAGCTTCTGGACAGAAGCAAAAATGACTTGTTTAAAGATCTTTGCCCCATTGAATTATCCCTCAACTCCCACAAACCTCGACTGAAGCCCAGCTATAGTGGTGCTCTATAGGCCATGACATTATTTAACCTTCAATCATAAAAACAATTCAAATAAAATATTCAAATACAGAAAGAGTGATACATTATTCTTGCAAACTTTATAACATATTAGTAAAAAAAATACATTAAATAATAATATTACGTGTTCAATGTAAAAACAATTAAATAGTGTAATACAATTAAACTTCTTTTAATTGCTACTGTGATGTATAAATTCTTTAAACTACATTGCACATGAAGTAATATATCATTTGTATTAATTTAAAATGTTGTACATTAACAATGTGAAACGGGAGAAATATGCTTAACTGGCACAGACATAATATGACCCAAACATGTTTTTGACACTGACATTTCGACCCCTACCTCCCCAGATGACCAGTACTCCGTGGTCCTCCTGATCAGCTGTTGTTTATCACTGTTAGGGGGCATGGCAACTCCTTCACTGGCGAGATACTTAAAAATTACATCTCTGTGCACCTTCTTTCTCTTGAGGAGCTCCTCGGCGTCTTGTGAGTAAGTTATGATGGCCTCAATGGCCTCTGTTGATCAGGAAACACGACTCTGACAGACTGACAACATGCATAGCTCATAAAAAGATACAAGATAATACAAGAGAGTAACAATTGCTCAGTGTCGTTGTCATCAGACACGGGGACGTCTGGAAAACGGTTAGCTTTACAGTGCAGTCTTACCTTGCGTGCTCTCTACAGCGATCAGGCGATTCGTTACTGTCTCTTTAAGGGCGAACAAGTCGTCCAGGGGTAATAATCTTAACAGTTTTCGACAGCCACTTTGCTCTTTCATTGACAACTTTGCCATACTTACACAATTTATGTCAAGATACACATCTTCCTTCGCTGTGTGAAAGTTGAGCAAGCAGTTGCTTCCACTGTTGTGACGCACCACAGCGCCCCCAGAGTTCAGAGAGAGGAGGTGCACCAACCGTCCGTCAAAATAAAAGTTCAAGGCGGCGTTATCTATGGTCATTATTCACAAATGCAACCAAAAACGTCAGGACTCAGGACAAGATCACAGTCCAGTTACAGGACCATTGACTCTTATTTGCTGGCATTTTATTTAATAATAATAATAATAATAATAGCTACCAATAATAATAATAATAATAATAATCATTATTATTATTATTATTATTATTATTATTATTATTATTATTATATTTATATATAAATATGTATGTATGTATGTATGTATACCCTATCCAAATAAATAACTTAAATTTTTACTACACTATACACTATATTTTTTGTTATAAAAATAGTTATCACTGCTTTGTGGCACTGGTGGTAAAATTGTCATCTTTCTTATAGAAACATGGATTTTATTTATTTATTTATTTATTTATTTATTTATTTATTTATTTATTTATTTATTTATGTTGGAGCAAATGGTAACACAAATATGTTTGTAAAATGTGTGTGTGTGTGTGTGTGTGTGTGTGTGTGTGTGTGTGTGTGTGTGTGTGTACATTGTGGTGGAGAGGTGTTCAAATAAAAAAAAAGGTATCCCTTTAATAATATAATATATATAATATATAATATAACATATTTCAAATTATACAGCTGTTCCAATCAAATGAAATCTAACAATAACAACTTTACCATTTATCAGTCTATTTCGACTGCAATTTATAATTGCATAACTAATGTGAACTAATTTGTAATGAGTTTTGGTTTAAAATTTACATTTTTGTTTTAGAAATATGGAAAATGTTTACTACAACCTTTTTAATTTATGCAATAATGGCTACCTGAATACTGTTAGACCACGGGTAGGCAAGTTCAGTCCTAGAGAGCCACAGTCCTGCAGAGTTCATAAACATAATATAATATAATATAATATAATATAATATAATATAATATAATATAATATAATATAATATAATATAATATAATATAATATAATACACAAGCACAGTCTGCTCTGATTGGCCAGCTGACCCAGTGCATTGTGATTGGCTGAACACCGCAAGCTCTCGTCCGAAATGTAACAACCCTTTCCATAGAGTGTCAAAGGGTAGGGGAGAAAATATTCCCCTAAGGATTGGGACACCACTACCATGACGTCACACACCATCATTCGTCGTCTAGCTCTTACAATGCACACAAATACTGGTGTGCTGGTGTGCATTAGAGCCTTTAATTATCGTTCTGTATTAATGAGCTGCTTAATGACACACACACACACACACATATCGGAAATCGCGCAGCTCAGTCATCCAGGAGAAAATACAATTTTCAACACTACCCCACGACTTTTATTAAATACAGTCTAAATACTTAAACCACTACATTATATTTTCCAGCGACGAGAGGATACAATCGCTGTTTTTAAGTAAACTCACTCTAAAAAGATAAACGCACAGATGCGAAAATAGATGCAACCTCCATATCTCTTTCTCTCTCTCTCTTCCTTTCTCGAATGGGCAATATTTGAGAAAATGGTTTAGCGATTTGTAATTATTGGGGGGATTAGCCCCAAAATTTCTTTGAGTAACATGACCATTATTATGAACTCAATTGAATGTAACATAAAACAAATGACTACTTTTCGTTAAAATCTTTATTTATGCCCAAAAAAGCTTACATTTATGTGTCTTTTTGTTTGCTGTAGCAGCCATGTTGCCG
This sequence comes from Carassius auratus, assembly GCF_003368295.1. Lineage (NCBI taxonomy): Eukaryota > Metazoa > Chordata > Actinopteri > Cypriniformes > Cyprinidae > Carassius > Carassius auratus. Next base: position 31,749,172 of record NC_039251.1, read on the forward strand.
AGATAATTCATACCCCTTCGTTTGAAGTGTGGTCTCGAAAAATCTTCATTTGAAGGGCTATCTGGCCCTTCCCCTCCAACCAAAAGAGAATGGAGACACCCCGACACCCAGAGGAAGGGCTAAGGGGTAGAATTGGGATTGGGCCGCAAAACTCTGCATTTGAACATTCAATAGCAAATATTTTATCTAATAACAAAGCATATTTACAGTAGCTGATTCAGAAGCACCGGATTGTCATAGCAAAGTCAGAATTACCTCCTCTTCTATGTTCACCAAATGGTCATCCATAAAATGTGTTGCTGTTCTGTTGTAAGTAATCTTAAAGGTTCCTAAATGCATCTACTTTCGGAAAGGCCAAATAAGCTGCTTTTGCTTTCGCCTATAAACACATAGCATCTCCCTGACATGGCTACTTCGACACTTACTGCGATTACTGAAACCACACCTTCTTTCTTTGCAAGAACATTTGAGCAGCATTATGCAAATTTCCCACATAGTAACGTAGACATGTGGGGGCATGTTTGATTGAGCCGTTTTAGGGGGCCATGGCAGAGTCTTAACTTTGATAAAGAATGTCTCTTTGGATTTGAGACTTTATAGTCTTTGCATCTTTACAAATCTTCTACATGCACCAATAGCTTGTAACACTTTAAAGAGAAAGGAAAAATTTAAATCACGTCATATGATCCCTTTAAATGCATCTGAATAATTTCCAGCCGAATGCATGTGATGGAGATTTACTGGTACTACTAATCAGAGAATCGGCTTTACTGACAAGATGCGCATGACAATCACATGCGATTTATTGTGCAGCCCTTGTTTGTTTATCACAAAGTACAAAGTATATGAGGAAAACTAAGATGACTGGTATATACAAAGTGCCGCCATAACTGTCTAGAGTGTGTGGAATGATTGCACTGTGATTGGTTGAGCAGATATATTGCATTTGTCAGAAAAGGGTGACTTGCTTTTGCCGCGGTTTGGAAAAATTTGAGACAACATAACCTAATAAATCTGCGCATATCACATTTTGCGTAAAATAATAAATACAAATCTTTCCAGTAACGACCAGATAGGCTACAATACAGATTTTGGCATAAACTCAGTTTTTTTTTTTTTTGCATTTTGGAACCAAACTCTTCGTATGTATATGTATATGTATATGTTTATTAGGCATTTCATCTATTGCATGCCCTTTAAATTTGCTTATTGAAAGAACAACAACAGCAGCAGTTTGGTGTGACATTTATTTAAATCACATGCATTTGGTACTTGCTACACTATATCTTTTGTCGTTCCTTTCATTCTTTTCATGACTTTGGAAAACTTTTCAACGACACCAAGCTTGATTGCAATTTCTTACTAGGAATTGAATGCTTTCTCTGAATTTTTAAAGACTGTCCACGAGCGATCATACAGGTGAAGATATATTTGTGCAAAGGCCATCTCATGGAACCACACTTCAATGGTTTGAGTCTTACCTATCAGACAGGTCCTTCAAGGTATCTTGGTGAGGAATAGGTGTCCAAGTCACAACATCTAACTACTGGGGTGCCTCAGGGCTCAGTTCTTAGACCACTTCTCTTCTCTGTCTACATGGCATCATTAGGTTCTGTCATTCAGAAACATGGCTTTTCATACCACTGCTATGCTGATGACACTCAACTCTACCTCTCATTCCACCCTGATGATCCGACGGTAGCTGCTTGCATCTCAGCATGTCTAATATTTCTTGCTGGATGAAGGACCATCACCTTCAACTTAACCCTGCCAAGACAGAACTGTTTGTGCTTTTAACAAACCCATCACTTCATCACAATTTCACCATCCAGTTAGGCACATCAACCATAACACCTTCAAAAACAGCCACAAACCTTAGAGTTATGATTGATGATCAGCTGATTTTCTCAGACCACATTACTAAAATTGTCCAGGCCTGCAGATTTGCTTTTTTCAGCATCAAGAAGATCAGGCCCTTTCTTTCTGAACATGCTTGACAACTCCTTGTTCAAGCTCTTGTTCTGTCCATGCTGGACTATTGCAATGCTCTCTTGGCAAGTCTTCCAACCAGTTCTATCAAACCTTTACAATTAATACAGACTGCGGCAGCTGCTCGCATAAAATTCAAGGCATTGATGTTTGCCTACAAAACCACCACTGCACCCCTTTACCTAAATTCAATACTTCAGACTTATATGCCCTCTAGAAGCTTGCATTCTGCAAGTGAACGTCACTTTATTGTGCCATCCCAAAGAAGCACAAAATCACTTTCATATACTTTTACATCAACTTTTCCCTCCTGATGGAATGACCTGCCCAACTTAATTCAAGCAGCTGAGTTTTAAGCCATGTTTTAGAAACAGCTAAACACACATCTCTTCCATCTTTATTTTAACCTTTAACTCTAGCACTCTTTATTCCAATTCAGTTTTATCTTTTTTTTTTTTTTACTTTAACCTTCAAACTAAACCTTTAGAACTTGTACTCTATTTGTTTTCAAACTGCTTGTTTTCTTAAAATAGCTTTCTCTCTTTTTCTATTCCATCTATTAGTTTTCAATTATTTGTTATAAAAAATATATATATATAAAAAATAAACTTGCTACACTTAACTGCGTTAGGCTAACCGAGACTTGTCATAGCACTTGCATATTATTGCTCTTTGGTTGATTTTGATTGCTTCCATTGTCCTTATTTGTAAGTCGCTTTGGATAAAAGCTTCTGCTAAATGTAATGTAATTGTAAAACACATTTGAACAGATATGACTTGGCAACTTCCCTTGAAATATTTGTATTTTTAAATCATCCTCTTCTTATTTTATTATTATTATTATTATTATTATTATTATTATTATTATTATTATTATTATTATTATTTTTACCTTATTCCAGTTGTGGAAAATGATCTGGTCCTTGGGCACAATTTATTTCCAAATAAAAACTTTTGGGGGCTCGAAGTGGCATTGGGTTCCTGTTATGGACATTGCAGAGCCGTTGCCTCATGCATTTGCCCTGCAACTTTTATTAATAAAATAGCTTTGATACTGAATCATTGCATTATATTTCTCAGAAACAAGGAGGTTATTATTACATTTTGATTTATTTAATTAAAACATGAATGTAAACAGCATTTGGTCATTCTCAGACTGACATTATGCAAAAGCATCCTAAGCTACATTCTGCTCATAAGGTTACACATATAGGAACACTAAAGTGCCCTTTCAGTCCAGCCTCTCGTTCTACTGAGGATGTCCCCACAATGACTGAACTTATGGCCACAATGCACTATAATTAGCTTAATTCCATTTGTTTTATTACCGTAAATAAAACTCCTGAATCAATGTTGATGCAATTTGATCAAGACGACGCATGATGGCAGTATATAGCAATTCGTTTCATCCTTCTGTTACTGGGGCAGTTCAGTTCAATGGGTTGGAGAAGATGGGCGTTTTTTGGGATAAGCTGATTATCACAGGGACTCCAGTCACCACTCCCCGTGTTCATTGAGCAGTAGTCTCAGTCAGTCTCTCTGCGTCCCCTAACTTACACAGCTCGCGGGACACACACACACACGCGCGCGCGCACAGAGACAAAAGCGCTGGGAAGGGGACACGCCAACCACCTCTTCCAGTTTATCTAGAGCGGGATATTTTCCTTCAAGAGTGGATTAAAAGGGACATTTTACTCAAGAACTGAGGCAAGTTTTGTTTTCATTCATTTAAAAGTTGTTGTTGTTTTCTTACTGGCTGAAATTATTTTAGGTTGCCAAATAAGCGGTGAACTTCTTTTCGCTGCACATTCATTCATTTTGTGAAATAATCCGAAAGAGACGCCCAGTGTCATTATTTTCATTTGAATCTAAATGGGACCTTCTGAACATGTTTGTTTTGCAGTTAGGCTCTGGTTCCAAAAATGATGCGTGGCTCTAAAGTTAAACAAACATGCTGAAACTCACTGACTCTCAGTCGCATTAATGCACAAGAAGACAGGACTGAAGTTTTATTTAGAGTGCAGACCGACTAAATGAGCTAAAGAAGTAGCTAGCTCATCCGAAGAAGTTAATGAAGGAAAAATGGACGTGAGCCTTGATTAATAAAAGTTTCATGTTTGGTTCAGTCGCTAAGAAACGTGCGCGTTAACAGGAGACTTTAATGATAAGAAGTATAAAGAGCACATTTGCATGAATGGTGAAGATGGCAATACACACACACAAGGGGTGAAGGTCTTAATGGTTTTAAAGTTAAGTGGCAGAGACAAAGAAGCCTGAAGTCTGCTGAGTTTGAGCTGAATCTAATAAACCCAGTGTCCTTGCGCCTAGTTTTCGCTCATTGTCCCACATGTTAGCGGAAAGTGTTGGTAAGTTTCTCGTCTGATGTTGGGCTTAAGCATTGTTCAACTCCTAAACCTGTTAAACTTGGACACGTAACTCGTTCCTCTCAGTTTGGGCTACAGACATGAGTGATACATGATGCCTCAAATCATTGTTGGGGAAGGTGTCCCGTTAGCTTTCTAAGTGATCAGATTGTATTGTTCATTTTTCTTAGTGAATGCTAAAGTTGGCAATAAAATCCCATAGATTCGCATTTGTGGGTTTGGCTGATCGATCAGTAGGCAAGCAACCACTTTGAACACTTGAGAATTTACTACTTAACTTAGTTACTTTTTTCGGAAAGTAATGCATTGCGCTACTTTTTGGTTTTACATTACTGTTACTTTTGCTTCACAACTGTAAAGGCCCTCTAACACCTAAAGTGAAATGAACCTCAGTCTGAAGAAAGTGCCATGCCTCTGCACCTCACTCACTTCCATTTCTCTCAACACAAGGACAGAAGAGCTGTCGGTATAAATGGGAAAACTTGTGTTACTTGTTTTATAAAATAGATAGAAGATATTTTACTGCAATCTTAAAAGTGATGTATTATTTTATTAAGTTACTTGTGTTAAGTTTCAAGTATAGCTTGTAAGTCCTTGATTAGCTTGTGCAGGTGTGTTTGATTAGGGTTAAAGCTAAACTCTGCAGTTTGGTAACCCCTGCCCTAGCGACTGCATAGCAACATGAAAAAATGATGCTAAATGTTTTCAGAAACTGCTCTGAACACTCAGAACATCATTGTGGCAGTGTGCAACAGGCAGTTGCATTTTCTTAAGAAAAGATCACTACCCTGCTTTATTTTCTCCTCTTGCTGAACATTGAAAATATGTTTCTTGAAATGGACTTAATGTAATGGTTGTGATCATGTTTCCTTTCATCTAACAGGATGATACATTTATTGGTTTGATTGATTAATAAGCAGCCTAGTACTGTGGACACTTCCTTATCGGAGCAATTGTTAGTGCTATTTTAAGGATTGATGGGATAGATAATCAATTGGAGGGAGCCATATATTTTTCTTCATGTAAAGCACACAAAAAGTAAAAATAAAACATATTTGTTAGTGTAAAATTAAATTGTTTCCTGTCATGTTAGAACCTCATTGCTAGCTGTGGTGTGAACACTCTCAGTGAACTGATGGACAAGGACAACGGTCAATGCCAAGAACTGCTAATATTGGGTTTGGTGTAATCAGGGCATTTGTGGGACAAAAAAATAAAATAAAATCAGTCCTGGCATTTTTTTAGTTCAGGCGAACCACCACTTCACCACCTCTCTATCTCTCTCTCTCTCTCTCTCTCTCTCTCTCTCTCTCTCTCTCTCTCTCTCTCTCGCTCTCATTAGGGGTGTCCCCCGTTAAGGATTTTCATAGTCGAATCGGAATTTTAGAAATCTAGCCGATATTCGACTGATAGTAGAATCATATGTTTGGGGGCGGGGCAAAATACATTAAAAAGAGTCAAGTGAGACATTCAACTAACATAATTACTGATGTTAACACACAGGGAAAATGTGTAACCAACACCTTGAAGATATAAACAGGGGAAATATTATTTTATATTTTGATGAACAGATAGCTAACACTTAATGTCGGGAAACCATAACAATTTTTTTTTTTTACAATAGTACTCTCATTATAACGCTAGCCTGAAACTTTAACAGTTAATGTTATGTATTTCTATTTTGAGCTGCGCACCGAATATGACCAGTAGAGTAACGCATTTGATAGCAAGTTTTTAATCAATGGGATTCAACTAGTGCTGTCAAAATTAGCGCGTTAACGCATTCGATTAATTTGAAATATTTAACGCGTTAAAAAAAAATAATGCAATTAACACTGTTGCAGTTTTTTTTTTATTTCCAGTTGTGGCCTATGTGTGTTCAACGTGCAAAGAAATATGGATAAGACCAAGGAAGGACTTTTAGACGGAAAGTTTCAGTATAAAACTCTGCCGGATTACTCTTCAGTCTGCCACAAGAAACATTACTCTTCATTCAGTCTGCCACAAGAAACAGCAACATTAAAATCATGAACTCAAATGTCATTGTTTAAAAAAAAAAAAAAAAACAATGACTGTAACAGTGCGTAAATCAGACCTTTTTGTAACGCTAACGTTAATAAGCTTAAACGAAAATAACGAAATAATTGTGTAGCGGAGTATTTTTTGTACACAGTGCCGCGAACTGTCAATCACTCCTGTACGCGTGCATCACTGTCCTCCTCAGCTGCAGCAACTTGCGCTCTCTCTCTTCATCAAGCTTTAAAACAAAAAGGGGACAAAAATATCATATTGTCTTTGTGCATAGGCTATAGATTAATTAGATAAATGAATATCTAAATTTGTGCCTTGCCGTCTACGGTATTTGTTTAGAACTTAGAAAAAAGATGCTGCAGCCAATGAACAGCCAGCGGGGGCTGCAGGACGACACAACCTCCGCAGACAGTTTTTAATGTTTATCAGACAATAAATACTCAAGATTTTGCTTTATGGTGCACACACATTAGGATAGGTTAGATGGCTGCCTCCGTTGCAAGCCCCTATCAAGCACTTTACCGATTCAGCTACTCTCTTCTTCTCCTCCTTCGCCTGGCTCTTTGGCCTGCATCACTCACCACAGAGCAAGCCTGTTCCTGATAAAGCGTCTGTAAAAATGGGAAAAGCCGATGAGGAAGAAGCTTGGATGAAGTCATCTTTATATAGGTGGAGCAAAATACTTCTTAGTACCGTCTATAGTGCAATGTGATTGGATGTTTACACTGTCAATACAGGAGATAAACCAATGGGCCACTGGCTGCTTACTGTCCCTGTGTGATGGTCCTGCAAAAAAAAAAAACCCACCGGGAAAATGCCTGGTATGGCCCGATTACTAATCCAGCCCTGGGTGTAATGCATTTAATCAGTGTAACGGGAAACCATTGGCTTTATCTGCTGGCTAACTGTAGTCTATAACTTTCTGTATAATTCCCTTAACATTGAGTAGTGAATGTGCAGCAAGTATTTCTCAAAATCCGATTTATCTGTTGTCATAAAACAAGGAGTTCACAAAGTCTCTGTTTTTGTTTTTCCTAGCAGTACACTTTGCAGAAATGACAAGTACTGTATGTAACGCTCTTTCTTTGCACCTTGCTCACCTCACTTGGAGCATATGTATTGGTCCACCCACTGAACGCCTACAAGTACAGCGCTCTTCTCTGGAAAGGTGCTTTGCAAACCACAATCAGCAGATGTGAGAGGCTGAAGAGAATTGTTGACTTTTTGAGGGGGTTGGGTCTCACAGGCTTCATACACTAGAGTCACTTTCTCTAAAGCAATGCCTCGTTTTATCAAGGTCTCTGTGATTAGTTTTACAGAGATGATGAATGTTTGGTTGTTGAGAACTCTTCACAGATAAGGGTAAAGTCCTTATGCCTACTATTACTCGCCTCAGTGTAAATAAAATAACGACAGCACAATTTCCAAATCTAATAACTATTACGCACTCTCCAAATTTTACAGTCTAATATGCTTTTGTGTAATTGTAATGAAGGATTTTTAAATTAATATAGCCTATAGGCTCGTAGGCTACCTTTGTTTTAGATTCAATATCTGCGTTTCTACTGTCGGGCTAAAAGCAGGCGTGCGTTTCCACTGTCACTTCGGGGGTTGATCGTGCTTTGTCGGGGCCAACTGGCAGGGTTTTTTGACCCTGAATATCTGAACCTGTGATTTTACTCAAATTTACTGATTTATCTTAAGGCTTTGAGAGTCCCGTTCTATGGTCCAGATGAATAAAAAAAAATATATATATATATATATATTAGGGCCGGGACTTTAACGCGTTAATTGAGATTAATTAATTACACAAAATAGCGCGTTAAGATTAATTAATTACAGAAAAAAATTTTACCGCATCTTTAATAACTTATTTTTGCACCGCGGAACGTTTCTCACAGGATCAGTTTCGGCGGACCGATTATACTGGAGCACCAACTAGCGTTCGCATATCACCGCCAAGGGGCAAGGAACTCGACCGGAAGTTGAAGTCGGGTGGGGGCTGCCATCTTTTAGCAGAACTTCACTTGCGTTAGCATTCCCATTGACTCCCATTTATTTTAGCGTCACTTTGACCGCGAATAACTTTACATCTGAGGCGTTTAAAGGAAAAATTGATTAAAAGGAGCACAGGAAACCAAAACTTCAAAATGATATACGACCCGCAAAATCACAGAGATGCTGAATCGCACTGGACTAATATTATCACAGGACCTCGGTGTTCAGCGAAATATTGTAGGTCTTTTGTGTGGGGATTTTGACTTTACAAATTACAGACAACCTTCGCAATTATTACAAATGACTGGAGGTCACCAGGTAATACTAATCCCAAGCGATTAGGGCTTTAGAGCATTGATTTGTAACTTTTTTTTTGGGGGGGGGTCTACTGCTCTGGACATTTTGTATGTGATTCCTCTTCTAAAGACATTATGATCTGAATCAGGTTTATTCAGTAAGAAGGACAAAGAAAATGTGCAGAACAATGGGACTAGAGTTGAGGAACACTCTTATTGGATGCTGGAAAGCAGTGAACAGTAGAGAAAACTTTGCCTTGCATGCACAAATATCATCTTGTTATTTTAATATGATTATTATTATTTTACCTGGGTTTGTGTCATTGGCACTTGAAAAGTAAAGTTCAACCATAACACCGTAATAGTGTCCCGCAGCTTCTCATGAATAATATAAGTTGGGATAAGAGCAAGCAACAGACTTGAGATGACTTCACTGTCCCAGACATGTCTCATAGGAGAATATTGGAAGGTGTGTGTGTATGTATTTGTGAATTCAAGAGCGTTTAATGTATAGCCATCATACTGAGCTCCACAGTCCGTCTCTTTCTATCCTGACACGTCTTTGAAAGCTCTTTATCTTCAGGCTTATTTTGGACATATATGATCTTTTATGCTGGCTTAGCAGAAATTCATAGTATGTTAGTCGTTGAGGCGAGACACTTGGAGTTGGGAACCAGCAATGATCCTGTCACACACATTTTAGTTTTATTGCTGTTATAATTATTTTAAATGATAAAGATCCCAGCGATGGGATTCAGAGATGCGTTCTAGTCTGCCAAGCCTGGCTCCATTGGGATTGTGGAAAGTCAATCCCAGGGTTTACCCTGGAAACAGTGCAGACTCCCATAGCAGTGCTTCGGGTCAGTGAGCAATGAGCGTGCTTGCATGTACTCACAAATAACCACAATGGCTTTGCCCTATCGCTTCATTTGGAGCTTGTCTGTAGTTGCCATCACCAGCCATGTGTCTGGCTCTTTATTCAGCGGTCTGTACTCGATTAAACCCTATTATGTAGTTAACTTGTTCCACTGGCATCACTAACTGTGACGTTTTAGTTCTGCATTTGCAGAGTTTTTTTTTTTTTTTTTTTAAGCTTGAGTAAGGGCATGGGGTTTGAAACTGAGCTGAATTGTCCTTAAATATGTGATATAAAATGTAAATGGAGGGTCTGTTTGATCTGAGTTGTTTAAGTGCATGTCTCTCTGGGTGTTTCGGGAGGGACTTTCTGCTCTACCTTGTCTGTGAGTGGAAAATCACACGTGGCTCACATCCAGGATTTTTAAATGATATATATTAGAGGCATTGCACTTAGAAATGTAGGGCAGATGCAGAGTTTTGGGTGCGGGCCAGTTTTGAAAGGTGACAGCCAGTCAGTCCAGAGAAATATTAATGCTGCTGCTGCACATGGTGGCTTCATTTTTAGGGCAGTGTTGTCACTAAAAATACTACACGGCTTAATCTGATGGATTTGTGGAGAGTTTTGGAGCTCTGTGCGGTGAATCTGAAATCTGGCTTCAACAATGATGCCTTTATTTGCTAATGCACATCAACTGCATTCAATTATGAGCAGGAAAGCATGTCTGACCTGATGCACTGAATATGGAAACATTGCGTGACCCGCTTGTTTAAAGCAGCGATTCCTTTGCAATAGTGAAAAAGGGAAGTATTTTGTAGCTGGGTGGAGCAGTATAGCTAAAAATATTTGTTTCATAGTCTTGATGTTCAATACATAGCAAATACGTTAAAAAAAGTTAGTACAATCATTTAAACAAATAGCCATTTGTCTAGATCTAGATCTTTCTTTTATTCTTTCTTTCCTTTTCTTTAAATGTAATTTAAAATAATAAAGACTTGACCTGTTTGGATGCTTACAGTACCTACATTTTTATTCATAAGCACTTAATACTTAGACTTTCGACATTTTTGAAATGTAACATTGAAAAATCATTGAATCAGTTTTGAATTGACTTAAAACAGCTAGTTTGAACTGATTCACAGAAATTAATCAAACGTAACATTTACAGTTTTTTGCTAATGAAATTTAAATCAGTCAATCAAGATCACGAGACAAGAAATAGACTAACAATTAGTCATATGATGCTGCTAAAAAGAAAATTATTTGGTGAAATGAAATGTTTATGCAGTTTAAGGTTTAAAAAACACATTATTTTCCACACTGTGTACATTAATTGTTTCTCCTCTATGCCCTGCCTTTCTGAAACGCGTTGATTTTTACAAAGGTTATCATTCTGAAAAGTGAGGTGTGCTCTGATTGGCCAGCTATCCAGTGCATTGTCATTGGCTGAATACCTCAAGCATGTGACAATGTTACGCCCCTTAACATATTGTGATGCACTGTCCAGCTGGAGCGACCAGACATAAACATAGAACCATTATAAACATGATTTGTAGTCGTGTCCTCTTTTGGAAGGACAATCAAAGTATGTTCGCTTTCACAGTGAAACACACAGTGTCTATACGACATGTCTGTGGCGGCAACAACAATACTACAACCAGAATAAAAGGTACGCCTTATTTCTTTGTGTGAACATTTGGGTGGAGTTATGCAAATCTTCCCACATAGTGATGTAGAGATGTGGGGGCGTGTTAGAACGAGCCGTTTTAGGAGGGCGTGGACGAGTCTTAACTTTTATTAAGAGTATCTCTTTGGGTTTGAGACTTTAGTCTTTGCAACTTTACAGATCTTCTTTATGCACCAGGAGCTTGTAACACTCCAAAGAGAAAGGAAAAATTTAATCATCAAATTACCCCTTTAATAGTGTCGTAATCAGGAGTATATGCTCATAGCACAAATATCCTGGCAAATAAAGTTATATTTAGTAATTTTTCATAGATATTTAGATGCTGAAATCTGAGCACTTTATGTTGTTTGTTTTTTTGGTTCTATCTGGAATCCAGTCTGTGAATTGTCGTTTTATTTTATTTTTTTACCAGTTGGGCATATTCAGAATGATCATAAACATGGTCAAATATCCGTTTGAACCAAAATCCTTGCTTTTTGGATTAAATGCCATTCTTCATCTCAAACTATGAAAATATTGCTTCAATAGTTTTTCAAAATGTTGTGATTTAAAAAAAAAAAAAAAGAAAGAAAATCCACATGATGTTCTGTCCTTGTCCGGAAAAATAATCCTTCCACTCTTGATCTGTAGATTGATATGGATTTAATATATGGTCCAGTGCTGGTTCAGATGTAGTCATGTCAGTGGGGGAATCTGGGCTACTAGGCTACAGCACACATTCACATGCAGTTATAGTTGATGAGCATCACACGGAGCTTTTGGAAATTCTAATAGAACACCAGTTTCCAAGTTTCCACTTTTGCTGGGATTCACATTCTGGTGTGTTTTTTTTTTCTCTCTCCTGACTGTAGTTTTTCCTGCTAGAAAATGTGTTATTGAAATGTTATGTTCAAAGGTATACAACCCCATCACTTGCTGATTTATTTACCATGTATTTGGTGGTGCCTGTTTATCACCTGGTTTCCTCCTGCATGGCCTGTATTCTGGTCTTCCTGTATTAAGTCCAAAGTATAAATGGTCCATTTGTGCCATGTGGTAAGCGTGCAACATAAAACATCTAGATCTCCCATAACAACAGCAAACATCACATGCAGAACACCATGGAAAACAAACAAAAAAAGGGTCTATGTGAAACCAAATCGAAGTCCGGTAATCATTCATTAAAGAAAACACACACCTGATCAGATTAAAACACTGGAGAATGTTTATTGGCTAATATTTTGTCCTTCCAGGGCTGCTGCTATTCAGTTAGACTAGTAGATTTTGTCAGGAGTTGTTTTGTAGTGGGGAATGTGAGGCCTGGAGTTATTCTCTTTACTTTGGAGCCACTGGATGCATCCAGGCTTTCTTCATGTTTTGTCTGACCTTTAGTGCGTGGTCTTCTCCTCCTGTCCGTTTCACAAGTCACTGATCATATCCCCGGCTGTCAGGTTACAGCTGTTGCCATGACACATATTGAGCTAGACAGAGAGAGAGAAGTGGTTTTTCCCCACGATTACTCGAAAGCAAAGATAATGCGAAACAGAAAAAGGAGGTTTATGAAGAACTTCATTGTTCAGTTCTTAGCAACTGGCTTGGGATAACTGTGATTTATTAGCAGGCAGGATCACAGAGGTAACTGTATCATAGGCAAAACGAAATATTAAGTGAACGTGCCTCTTTAATGTATGTAAGTGTTTAGAGTGCAGAAATGAATCATAAATGTGGTAGCAATGATCTGTAGTATACAAACCTCATTATTTTTCAGTGGTTCAATTCTAAGTTACCCACATGTACTAATAAAAGGAATTGTTCATTTAGCATTTGATCATTTGATTGCATTTATTAAATCAACTGTTAGCATTTAATTCCTTCAGTTGATTACCATCATTTTTGTTAGTAAATTTGTATTACGTCATGAAGAAAAAATAAAGTGGATAGAATACAATAATATAAAAATGATATTTGATGACATTACACAAAGAATAGACTTTTAGAAAAATAATTTAGGTTTATGTAGTTTACAGATATGTCAGATAATTCTGTCTCTGAGATGTTTTTAATTTGTGTGTGTGTGTGTGTATGTGTGTATGTATGGGTAATGTTAATGTGTTGGTTTAAAAAAAGAAAAGAAAAACACTTTACCATGAATAAAACACTCCAAGAAAGACATGCATTATTTACAGTTACCTTTTGGATATTTGTAATTAATGCATTTATTGGTTTAGATTCTGAATATTTCATTTATTCATTATTTTTGGACGCCGCACCGTTGTATACTTGGGTTTTATACACCGTTACTGACTTTATTATAATACTGCCCCTTAAAGGAAGTATAGGTTCCATGTATCAAAGTGATTAGCCCTTTTTAAATGGTTAGTAGTTCACCTGTGAGCTATATTTTGATACTTTATATTGGTAGTTGCTGGCAACTTGTAAAAGGGGAGGGACATTCTCAATCTGGAGAGGATATTTAACCCTTTAATGCATGAATGTTTCACCAATCATTCTTACATATTCGGGTCTTTAACGACCCGGACCTAAATATCCAGCACGGATGGATCTCCAATAGCAAAAAAAATAAAATAAATCTCTTGATATTTTGAGAACAATTAGAGGAGAATAAAATAAAGCATTTTGTTTCCTTTTGAAACTTAAAAGGGTTCAATAAGAGCAGATGATTTTACCATTGCTATCATCGTCAGAGCGCACTTCTACAGGACATTCAGCATCTGCCTCATATTCACCATCTCAAACATATTCACTAAACTATCGTTTTCTATGACTCCATATTCAATATTTTGATCACTAGCAGTTTATTCACCAAACTCAGCATCAAATGGCAGTGACATTTATATTTCATTGTGTATAGTTATTGCTCTGCGGTAAAGCCATTCAAACCAGTTCAGTTTTTGCTTATGATATTTGTTAGTTTTATGCCTGCTTTTAATAATCAGTGAAACGCCATGTCATCATTGTCTATCAAACTTGAGAAAAAAAAAAAAAAAAAACTTCTGGTCTCTAGCGACCTTATACACTTTTTATAAAAAATAAATCAGAAAACAGGCATTCTTTTTATATTTTACTTTTTTTTTTCTTCTTATATTGTTTATAATAGATTGAAGAATACTAAGAAAGTTGATGTTTAACTTTAAAAAATGAAAGAGGGGGAGGGTAGGTTCACTAAAGACCCGAGATATGCATTTAAGGGTTAATTGGGTGAAAATGTGTATATATCCTTTTAGTGCAAGATGACGACTCAATATTTTTGGTCTGTTGTACATTTTAAATATGTATATCTGCTAAATAAATGTTTTCAGTGTTTAGGAGTACACAAGTGGATAAAAAGCCACACAATTTAAATTTGTGTTCTTTAATTTCTGACATCAAGGCTGCAAAGTCTTCAAGTTGATGACAAGCCCTGAAAAGATTAGGATTATCAGAATGCACAGCAGCAATCTGAGGCACTTACAGGAGACTTGAGGCAGACACGCAGCCTGACCACCTTATCAGTCTAATCTGCCATTAGCTTTCACCTCTCAATCCTTCATTTACATTCAACTTTTATTTTTTTATATATATATTTTTTAAGTTATGCCTTGCATGGTGCACACAAATGACACTTTAGCTGTCAACAAAGCACATTGTGTTATACTGTCTGCCCCTTTTTTACGACTTGTTTCTTTGCCCATGTTTGTATTTTGACTACAACTGGCAATGCTGGGTGCTTTGTTTCTTTACTCCGAGTGAGCTGGGAGTGAAAACATGGGCTGGTATTGGAGAAGCTTTTTGCTGAGCACTACACTTTGCCAGTGCCTGTTTGTTTGAACAGTGCATAGGGGGTTTATGGGCTCAGTATGAAGGCCCTGAATGCAATTGGCACCTGGAGAGAAAAACCGCTGCCGTAGCAGTTGAACTGTTTAGCTGTTAACTATGAAATCACAATTCAGGTTGTGAAATTGGTTTGCTTGAAGTAAATATTTACTTATTATTATTATTATTATCATCATCATTATTATTATTATAATTTTTTTTCTGTCCACTTTTATTTAAAAAAAAAAGTAGCTACATTTTGATGCCTCCACTCCATAAACATCTTGGGAGTATCTATGGGTCATCAGCTGGGACAAGGGTCTTTCGTTACATAATTCCCAGTGGGATATCTTGTGTCCGTAGTGTCCCGGAGAGAACTAAACATGTCAGTCCAGTCATGTGCTGCTTTGCAAGTACTTTAGAATGTATTTGCATTGTTTTAGGTTACAAGAACAGAATTCTGGGATAGATGGGTCACTGACCAAGAAGGGAGTACAAAAATAGTGGAGAGAGTCTTTAAAAACTCATTTGAAAAAGCATGTGCCAAATTCTTAGAAATGTCATGCTTTAATGTTTGTTTTGCGTGTGTGTGTTTTAATGTGGTGCAACCAAGAATAAACTTGTGACATGAGTAAATGAGGCTCGCAATTGATGTCAGACCAAATTTTGGCAATTTTTGTGTGTTTTTGTAATGTGTTTTTAAATCATTTTTAAGTTTAAGTTATTTTAGGGTTCATTAAACTTTAAAGCGTTAGTTCGCCCAAAAATGAAAATTAGCTCATAAATTACTTGCGCTCAAGTCATCTTAGGTGTATGTGACTTTCTTCTTTCAGATGAATCCAGACGACTCTTTGATCTTTTAAGATGTTTTATGGCACTCCATGGGTGTGCAGTGCATCAGTCCAAAAGAAGTGAAATAAAAAGCGCCCATCCTTAATAAAAAAAAAGTGTCTCATACAGCTAATTTACATTTTTGAGTGACCTAACCCTTTAACAAAAAAATAAATAGAAATATTTCTAAGTTCAAATGTTTATTTATATGTTTATTTTACTTTATTTCATGGCATGATTTTATTAATTGTTTTAGTTAATGTCAATAATCCTGCTCCACAGAAATATCAAAATTAATTGAAACTCAGAAATTGAAAGCATGTTAATCATCGAAGAGTTTTATTCAAACCATTATCAGTATGAATTAGGAACATTTCTTATGGATTTTGTATGAATGAATAAACAAACACACACACATTAACTCCACAGACCTAGATACATGTCTAAGTCAAGGCCTACAGAACTCTTGATCTGATGTGTAATTGTCTTGATTTCTCCATAGGGGGTGTTGTCCAAAATGGAGGTGAAGACGTCACTTCTCGACAATATGATAGGGGTGGGCGATATGGTCCTCATTGAGCCCCTGTCAGAAGACACCTTCATTGAGAATCTAAGGAAGCGATTCGATCACAATGAGATCTATGTAAGTAAAGCTTAAACTAATGCTGAGAACGTCATGTCACTTTTCTTGGTCGCCTTCTCATTTTAGGCTTTCACTGCTCCAGACAGTCACATCAAGAATGTCTTAGTTTAAGTTTAGTCTGAGTGTGTTCCCACTTCACAGATAAATAAGAGTGTAGAGATGAACACAGTGTAAATCACAGCCCTCTCATTGTTCTGTCCCTGTCCCTAGTGTCTTTCTCTTTCATTTGGGCTCAGTTTAGAAAGCTGTTGCTTACCAATCACCAGACCAACATACAAAATGGGTTCATCTGAAGTGTAAATAGTTGTTTAATGAATCATAATATGCAAGAGTGAACAGATATCAAGGAGATTTGAGGATTTTCTACTTCAGGGGGAAAAAAATGCACTGAGGCTCTGTTGTGCTATTCAATTATTGCCTGTATGTTGTTCGACCAATAGCAGACAGGAAGAGTGTTCAGGAAACCTGTGTGAAAACACTTATATTTGCAAACAGTTTAGAGACATTACCACTTCAGAAATTACTTTACACTTAAGACTTAAGCTCATATACAGCGGTACATTAATGAAATGCAAGAAAATCCAGTCATTTAGAATTACTAGTGATCAGTGAAAGCTTTCACCACTGTGCTTCCTCCATTGCTACACTATTGAAAATATTACTTTTTTGCTAGTGAAATTTAGCTAATAGATAGACAGCACATTTAGTACTTTAAAATGCTAAATTTTCATTAATCAAAGTATTTTTTTTTCTGCTGAAATTGGAAGAAAGCTCTACCATGTTCAGATTTACTTACTGTGTGTGTGCATTAGCTGCAATGCTTAATGAGAATTTGCATTTAGTATCAGGAAACCGTAAGGTTAATGACCCCTTCAAATGGCTGATTTACATTTTGTGTGGCACCATAAAAATGGACCCTTAAAGATGTTTATTTATATTTTGCAGAGCTGTAATCTTATCAGTTAAAAGACTAAAATCATGTAGTTGGTCACAAACAGGTTCTGTGTTCACTCTGTAATTTAGAGAGTAACTACCCACTGCCCTCAATGTCCAGTAGCTGCAAGTTTGTAATGCAACCTCTAGCCTTGTATTTAATGCAAATCCCCAAATTACACAGGAGAGTGCTGACAAGAGCAAAATTATGTAGACCACAGTATATTTATGTTCTTTGCACTTTGTGCAAACTGGTCACTTAATTTTCTTGTTCGTAGTCACCGCAACCTTAAATTAAAAGTCTGTAATTATTTACACACTCGTACGTTTTCTGGCAGGTAGACCCCTCCTTTTGTGTTCAGTTGAACAAAATACGTTTTTTGAATGATATGAAGGTGGGAAAATACTTCTGAATTGTTCAAACGTACATTTTAAAAAGGCTTAATGGAGAATATTCTAGGAACGTCTCCACCCTCAGTATCATCTATTTAAATGCCAAGAAGCTTACATCACAATCTCACACATTTCACCAACTTTACAATGAATATCACAGAGAATGATCTGCCTTATCTAATCAATGCCCTGTCAAAAGCAGTTAGAATGGGTTCTATTTTCATATACAGCAGGCGATAAGAGCTGTAGAATTATGAAACAAATGTCCTTGTAATTATATTTAAACTTTGCTCAGTATTATTGGCTGCAAGAAAGAACAGATGTGTGTGTGTGTGTGTGTGTGTGTGAGCACATTTAGTTAGTAAGGAGCAGATGTGATTGTGTAGATCACTCTTTTAGTGATGCGCTTTATTGATCCACAGTTGCGCGTTCTTCCAAAATGTATGTTCACCAGGTCTCATTTAGATGCATTTAAGGGCCAATTGATTTTTTTTACACAGGCCTAGACCTGCTCTAATGCACCCATAGCTGTCATATCTCTTTAGTGCCCCAGATGTCGTCATTGTGAACCGTATTTAAATCCATCTGGGATTGGGACAACCCTAATATTCTTAATTGAATAAAGAAATGCCAATTCTGTTCTGTTTGTGTGAAATGAGAATTGAGCTACTGGTTCAAAAAGCATAGGATAAAAGATATTAATTAATTTGTTGCAAATGTGTCCAAACTCCACACATTTGACTGGTAGCATATGTCTTGGGTGACATCTGTGCTTTTATTGATGTAGGCCTATACTTCCATTATTTCTGTAAATTTTACTTCATCTGTTCATTTACATTTGTTCTCTACATCTAAGGGGATTTATTACGCCTCCTGTGAACACTTGACAATAGATTGTGGGCTGTGCTGCCATGGGAGAGGCCTGATCCTCTGGCTGCAAGCTTTATGCAACCCTCGCTGTAATGAGAGGTAGAAGACGGCTGCAAGAAATAATCATTGTTCTGAGGTCCCAGAGACATTGAAAGAGATTTGCTTTTAATGTCATATGTTGAAAATAGGTGGCAGAAAGTATGAAATAAAGATTTGAAAAGCAAGAGAAGCTGGAATAAATTAGTCAGGATGTTTGTTTGTATCATGAATTAGACTACTTTAGACACCGTTGCCCTTTCTGGCCACGTTTGACCACAATATGGTGTCGATGCTTTCTGAGATTCCAAAGATTTTTGTTTGTGTTCTCTTGTTCGGTTGCTTGCGGGCCCCCCGCCTGTCTGAACAATACCCTGGAATTCCCATCTAGATCATGCAGACGGATGCATATTGTAGCTCTACTCCCCTACACTGCTGCCGCCACTGTTTCTACCAGAACGAGGCAGAGAATGTGCTTGATGTCTGTGCCTCACAGCAGGGGAGTATGAAAACAGTGCAGTGTCCTTTAGGGATGTCACGATACCAGTACAAGTGAAATTTCACATGTACCAAAATTTTCATGATTGGAACACACCATTATTTTTATCATGACTGGCTTGATGATGCATATACAGTCTGCGGTGACGACAACTGGGTACCAAAATAAGTTTGTATGCTCAGTATCACCAATACTGCAGACTAAATGTTCCCAATCCTGGTCCTGGAGGACCCCCAACACAGCTTGTTTTTGAAGTTTCTCTTATCTGACACCCACATCTGAGATCTGGAGGCTTTATTAATAAGCTGATGTGTTGAATCAGGTGTGTGGGTTTAGGAATGCATCTAAAATGTGCAGGTTTGGTTTCATAAGCACCAGGATTGGGAACCAATGCTGTAGACTGAATATACATTGGAAATTAAAATTAGAGAACTACCTAAAATTTCTTAAATTGCAAGGTCTTCGGTTAGTCCTGTTTGAATTTGTCCTAAAGTAGAAGGGCAATTCTACAAACGTAAGACAATTGCATGAGAAGACCGGATAATGAGGAAACTCTTAATGGGGAATTGGTTCAACAGGAAGTACCATGGTTTGGGGGGGTGTTTTCCACGGCAGAATTTGGGGCACTTATACAGCTAAATGGCAGATACGTGACTGCAGATGATCACCATATCCCTCTTTAGCAAAATGCAGTTCCTTCCCTTCAAACATTTCCAATAAGACGATGCCCTTGTCACACTAAAAAAAACATGTAAAGTAGTTCATTGAGGTTTTAAACCGAATTAAATTGAAATAATTAAATCCGTTAGCTCCTCACTATCTGCGCTGAAGCTGAGAACGTTTGCCAGTTTAAATGAAAGTTAACGTGCCTAGCTTTTTCAACTCGTACATTACACGTTACATCCTGATGTCACGTGTCATTACAGGACCATTACGTGACCTTTACGGGTTGTGTGTGAATGCACGCACAGATTCAGGTAAATCACTGGCAGTGTGAATGAACCAAAATCTAACGATCCGGGAACAATTGCTGGGACACATTACCCATGTATTATCCAGAATCTCAGTGTGAAAGGGTCTTGAGAAAACGAGTGGAGTGGACCAAGATCAAACCAGACTGAGAGATCAGTGATGATCTGTGGGTGCTGATGTGTGAAGTCATTAAAAGCTAGGGCCTCTACACTTCCTACTAATTTTTAGGCAGCTGTAACCCCTCCAAATTTTTTATTGTAATCTGTTCTGTGGAAAACACAGTGATCAAAATTAGAGAACAGTAATCACTGTAGCACGACAAAGTTTTTTTGTTGAAATGCTTTAATTTGTCGAACATGTTAGTAGAACAGCGGTATACCAACAGCTAATATTCCTTCAAAATTTTGCACGATGAGCATTACCGTATTTTTCGGACTATAAGTTGCACCTGAGTAGAAGTCGCATCAGTCCAAAAATACATCATGATGAGGAAAAAAACATACAAGTTGCCCTCTCGCGGCTGTAGACGGTAATGTTTTCTCTTGGTTCATTTATATTGGTTCATGTCAAATTAATTTTGATAAATAAGTCGCACCTGACTATAAGTTGCAGGACCAGCCAAACTATGAAAAAAAAGTGTGACTTATAGTCCGGAAAATATGGTAATAATATTTCAGAAAAAAACTATTTCTAGATTGTTGTATTTTATTTCCTTCATATGACGGTTATGTTGTCTCTTCTTATGTCATGTTTTCACAAATATTTTCTTATGTTTTATTTTTATGTATTTAGTTGTTTGTTTGATCATTGGTTTATTGCGTCTTTCACTATCCTCAACAGACATACATTGGCAGTGTGGTGATCTCCATGAACCCCTACAAGTCCCTGCCCATCTACACAGCAGAAAAGGTGGAGGAGTATCGCAACAGGAACTTCTATGAGCTCAGTCCACACATGTGAGTTTAAAAAGTCACGGTCACGGACTCGTTTATTCCTAGGCTTCCTGGTCCGCAGAGCACAGAAGAAATTGTTGCACACATGCATGCAAATGGTTGGAAAAGCCTTGCAGCTTTTTTAATCAATAATAATGTGAAGCTCACCCATTGGTGTCATAGTTGCAGAGTAGGTGTGCATAAACCTTGTCCAGCCCTTTCGGGGGGAGGGGCGGCTCACTGTCCTGTCCTGCTCCAGCTAATGACCATCTGTCTCCTTAGAGGGCTGCCAGCCGCCTGACCAGACTGCCAAATCAAAACAAAGCAGTCTGCTTTATTTGATCGGCAGACACACACTTAGCATCTGAAAAAAAAAAAGGAAAAGAAAAAAATTGAGTTGAGAATGGTATGGCTGTTCCAATAACATTTCCCATTCATTCGACACACTCTCCCCTGGAAAAGAAGTTTAAATGACCAACTATGTACAGCTGTGTCCCCCCTCCCCCAAAGGATCCTTGTTATACTTTTGCCTGTGGGTTCATAGTTTGTTCTCATGTTTCTAAATTGATCTCTTCTTTGCTTCTGGTCCTATCCTGTTCATTTGATCTGCTTTAAGTGAACGTTTGCTCTGGTATGCAGATCGCCTTCAGTCTTGAACCCTTCCACATTCATATGATTTAGTCTAGGCACTGTTACGCTGATGTCGGGGTCTGTGCTCCTCTGAACTGAAGCCAGGCTCTGAGCTCATTCCAGGGCAGCTGCTTTTCTTGTCATGCCTGGGAAGCAGACCTCTTAGATGGCTCTGGGTGTACTGGCCTCTGGGGCTTGTACATTTCAGCATCCTGGGCCGTAACTGGTCCTGTTAACAGCACAAACTGTTGAATAGTATTTATGATCATCACCTCATCACCTCAGTAAACATAGCAGTCCGCAGCAAAATGGCCCAGAGCATCTGTGCTCAAACTGCTGTCAAGCTTTTGGGTAAGTTTTAGTCAAGTCTATACTTGTTTGATCATTTTCAGAAATATTGTAAGAGCCTAGTCCCATATAACCTCATAGGCTTAAAGGTGCATAAAGGTAATACTTTAAGATACTGTAGCTATGTATTAGCATTCTCATAGATCTCCATTACAGCCACTCACCTGTTGCAGGACATCCAGTGCAATTTGAAATCAGCCATCTTTCATCACGAGTGCTCAATTTTGCATTTAGATGGAAAACTGAATATTACCCTTTTGCAACAATGCTAAGAATGAATTGTTTTCTTGGTTGCATCATAAATTTCATGCAAACGTATTTTGGAACACAACAGTGCTCAAAGATAAATGAATTTCCACATCTAGCTAGTGGTCTTTCGCTGGCACTTCTGGTGGACTGAAGGTGTGGATTTGCTCACTGGTTTTTATTTGGTTCACAATATTAGTAGAGTAATGTTGGGAATAGTACATGATGGTAAAGGGGCCATTTGAGATGCAGCTCTAGAAACTTACAGGCAAGTATGTTGGCGAGTTGGAGCTTAATTGAATAGGGCATTGGCCCTCCTAAAGCAGGACTATACACCCTTGCATATTGTAGGTTTACGTAGGCATAAGACTTTTTTTCTCATCTTTTATGAGAGTCTTGGATTAAGGTCTCTTTTAATTAGGTCCTCCTTAAAGATTGTGAGGTTTTTTTTTAAGTGAGGTCTTTGTAAAAGACTCCGTAATTTTATCTTAATCTCCAAGTCAGGCCATCTGCTTAGGCTTTTGTGTGGTAGATCTTTTGTAAGATGAGACTATGACAGGGTTTCCTAATCATCTTTTCTTATCCATGGCGCTCCATCCCTTATCGATTTTAACAGATGCTTGTCAATTTTGGGGTTTATAATGACAGTTTTGAGTGTGCCTGCTCTACATTGAGACCATGTGTGATATGATTACATGACTGATATCACGTCAGTCTGGTTGGCATTTGTATGGTGTGTGGCGTTAAGGTACTTTAAGTAAAGCAGTAGTTAAAGTAGCCAAAGTCTGCTTATTCTGCTAAAAAGTAATCTACGTTTTTGATTAAAGATTATCAAGCTATCCCTAAATTATACTGTACACCACTTCGATGGAGCCATGCAATGAGCCCCTTCATTAAAACTACATTATTATTGCTGTTTTTGACTCCTGTTATAGTACAGTGTGTTTTTGGTTTCCATTAAAGACCAGAAGAGTCTAGAGTGTGTAGATGTGCTTGAGGCATTGAGAGCTGATATGCCCACCTGCTTTTGAGAGGCCTCTTAAATTAAACAATTGTTTAAGTTTTCTTAACATTAAGAGTTAGTTGCAACTGGCAGCTGAGCTTTAGAGGTGGTCAAAGCCATGGAGACAATAAAGTGGCTGAGACCACCCTGATCACTAATCACTGCAAATGGTGGTGTTTTTAAAGACACTCACCGGAGGTCACAAACAACTGCTGGTTGCAACTATATCCTAAAAATAGCTATGTGCCCTCACAAGAGGTCTGTTATCAGGACAGTCTGACATCTCAGAGAGAAAAAGGAGCAGACCTCGGAATGGTAATATATTATTTTAATTCACTTCAGATTTTGGTTGGGTTATGATTTTTCTGTGTTGTGAATTTTTAATTTGAGTATTTTGTTGAATACAAAATTTAAGCAACCATTGTGAATATATCATTAATATAATAATCACTTCAACTAGTTTTGACTAGACTAGGCCTACTTTGTTCAAAATATGATTCATTTGTCGTCATTCAGAAATGTTCTGAGAAGTGTCATCAAATAAATAAATAGTGCATGTCATCAGAAGGCTGAACTTGTATTAGATACGATGTTTGGAAATGCTCTGGACTGGATCTTCTCTGACCGCTGGAATGTGAGCTTGAACTTTGTTGTTGAGGTTGTTTTAGTTAATGACCCAGGATGAGTGTGAAATGCCTCATTCTGGCAGCCGCACGTGGTTCAAGAGCCCCGGTGTTACCTCTCCCTTCCAAACAGACGGAGTTTCACACTGCTCTGCTGTCTTTGGCTTGGTGGCCATCTGTGTGTGGTAAGAGTGCTTCACTGGAATCAGACTGTGAATGAGGTTGTCTGTGTGTGCATGCTTTTTTTTCTTTTCTTTTTTTTTTCAGGGTGAACAGTCTCTTTAATGGACCTTATGACATCTCTGTCTGATGTTAATGCCATGTGTTCAACACATTGTGCTTTTAGCTTTTCTGAACACAACTTTTCATAGTTCAGGCCTGAAAGTGTTCTCAGAAACACATACTGTACTGTATGGTTTACAGCAATGCCAAGAAAAGGAAGATCTGTCCATCCATCCATAAGCAAATTCGGGGCCTATAAGCTTCCTATTCTGTTAAGAAACTCTGAGCCAACAAGAACCATTAGAAGACCAGCCTTCTGTAACCAACTAATTATTTTCACAAATCAGAATAATCTGTTTGTATACATGCTTCATTTCAATACTGATATTTTTTTTTATTGTCAAAAATTTTTTAATGGAAAAGTTCACCTGATAATTAAAATGTTTTCTCTGCCCAGTGGCATTCCAAACCAGGTTTTTGATGTACTGTCACAAAGCTCGTAGTTTTATACTTAGTTCATAGTATTTATTTTTATTATTATAATTTTTTTTTAATCTAAAGAGTTTTTAAAGGCTATAGATCTTCTGAGGTGGAAAGAAAAATCATCAGTGAATGTGAACTTAAAAAAAAAAAAAAAACACACATAAAGCTATTGTATGACTTCAGACTTGGAATATACTGGGTATACGACTACTACTATGAATTGTATTTATTATTTTTTATTTATTTAAGATTGACAGTTATGGTTTTCATATGACAGAGCTGCATCATAAAGGTTCATTCAGTTTCTCCTTTTGATAAGAACAAAACAGCATTTTGAATTTGGAACAACATGAAGGTCAGAAAACATTTTCGTAAAAAAAATCACAAAAAATCCCGCAGCAGGCTTGATGATTCATTACCTTAGCATTAATTAAATGGATGACCTTTGTCAAAAGCTTTAGACAACCATTGTCTCACCAGACATCTATAAAACACTCTCATTTCACATATGTAGTGACTAGGCGGCCCCTTTCTTTCCTCTGGGGTCTTCTGTGTGCTGTGGGCCTGCTCGCACCTGCTACCCAACACTGTTCATCCCAAAGAAGCTGTAGTGAGAGTTTGCAGCTGTGTTCCAGGCTATTAGCGTTAATTGTGTTTGATTAGAGAGGAACACAATGAGTAGTAGCCATTATGCAGTGATATTTATGTGCTCTGTTCCAAATCTACAGTGGTATTTAGGGTATTGAGTAACTACTTCAACTAATATCTGTGTATTTTTATGCTGTACCAATGCAGTTAGTTTAGCATATGCTAACAGTAGACTCTATTATGAATAATTGTGATGTGCTTTATATGAGGAGCACTGTTTGTGTAGTCGTCTTTTGTAGTGCGTTCCAAATCACTTACATACGAGTTGAATCTGCACCGGCAGAACACATTTGAAAATGTTTAAATCCATTCTGTTGAAATCCAGTTACAGTTTTCCCTCAAAATCTTCATGGAAAAATGGGGGTAAGGGGGTTCACTTCAATTAGGCTGGATTTCGGACAGAGCCATAATGTCGCCCTGCCTTGGACAGTAGCCAGCATTCATCACATTAAATACTGACATTAAACATCATAAAAGCCAATTAATGTCCACGCGTGGCTTTGAAGGTCTTTTTAGTAATCTGCATGACAAAGTTGGTGGCAGGTGCTTATCCTCATGACCGTTCTGGAAGATTGGGGTCTTGGAGGGTGTTGCAGATGGGGACTACGGTCAGTGTGTCATTCCCAGATTGAGCTGCTGCGTCTCAGGGGGTGGATTGTGTTACATTGTGTGTAGTGATGTAATGGGACCTCTCAGCACTCTGCTACTGAGCAGCACCAGGGCATTGTTTGCAGAGAGAATGTACCCGGCACACAAATAGCAGCTCATAGGGATTTTTCTTTTCTTTTTCTTTTCTTTCTTTCTTTTTTTTTTGTACTTTACAATAAGATGCCGCGCAGTGGACTATTAATGCATCTAGGGTGTTTCTCTATGTTTATGACCCCAGTATGCTGCACTGTCAGAAAAAGAAACCAAAAAAGTAACAAAGCTGACGCTGGGGTGGTACCATAAGGTACAAAAGATATAATAGGTACATCTTTGTGCTTTATATGCCACTAATTGATACATGTTATTACCTTAAAGGTACTTATTAATATTGTATTACTACTTTAAATGTGCCTATTAGTACCTTTTGGAAAGAGTAGCAGTCACAGTTTTGTACATGTATCTTGTTGTGTGAGTTTTTCTTATCGCTTCAGACATTTGTTCTATTCAAACGATGGAACAGTGGATTATGGATTCACTCACAACACAGGACCTGAGTGAAAGCATTGAGTCCTGCTGAAGGTTGCTGAGCAGACACAAAAGGCCAGGAGGTCAGGCAACAACGTGCTCCCAAAAATATCACTTAAACGTTGTGCCTAAAATGTTGTGCCTGAAGTACAGGGTTGGAACAACATGGGGGTGAATAAATGAAGCACTGTTCATCTTTGGGTGAACTGTCCAACCTTCAAATGTTTTGAGGTCCATTTTACTTTTCTGTTTTCTTGAAAATGAGTAATTTCTGGGTTGTACCATGTGTGGCACCTTATGGTTAAGGCGGTTTGGCCTTCGTTAAGATTGAAAACAGGCATTCAAGCTGATATTATCCAGGCTCTTTAGCTCCTACACCGGCCAGTCCGGGTGTATATGTAATTTGTGTGTTTTTATGTTGTGTTGATCATCTGTGCACTATAACATTAGCCTTTACTACTGTAGAGTAGGGTGTGTCTCTTTGCGTGGCTATCTTTATAGGCAGAGAAAGAGATGTAAAGAGCAGATAGGCATCACAACACCCCTTTGCAGAATAGTAAATTTCAGTGTTGTGTGGGAGACTTTTCTTTATTTGACTTGGTCTCTCACTGCCACATCTCACACACATTTGGGAAGCAGGAGACCGGTTTCATCCAGGGTGTGGGCCAGATGTCTGCTGCTCTCATCACGCCTATGCCTAAACTCCAGACTGGCACAAACTTGCTGTAACTGCCGGTTAAAGGGGTCAAATAAAGAGAAATTGGGTAGATCTAATAAGAGTTGCAAGTTTAGAAAGTTCACGTACTGTAGCCTTGTGCTGATTTTGGCTTTGTGTAGCACCTACAACTCTACAGATTATTTTGAAGTGTCCCAATGTTCGATGAGCAACTGAAGTTTATTTTCAACAAGATATGATTATTTCAGTCTGATTTTAACAGTTTAAGCCACACATTACATTTTAGATTATTTTTTATTTTTCAAATGCAGCTTTGCAAAGATAATTATTGGAGCGCTTAAAACATGTCAAACAAAAATACTACTTTTCTTTTTTTTTTCTTAAGTTAGGCCTAAGGGTCCACTTAATAAGAAAAATGTTAATAAAATAAAATATTAAAGCTAAACCTGACCCAATCCCCCTGTGAAAAGACAAAACCTAAAGTTATTTTTCATTGACAGACCATATGTGGGAAAACAAGATGTGTCAGATAACGTTAATTGCTGGTAAAAGGGATGTGGTATCTTGTTTTTAGTCCATATAATAGACATTAGTTGCATTATGTGCATTATAACTCTCAATGTTTAAATTGCATTAGGTTCAACAGCATAAATAAAAAATCATGATATGTGTTTATATATATATATATATATATATATGTATATGTAAACCTACAGTACCACATTTTGTCTCTTCGGCTGCTGTAGGATGTAGGCAATACGGAAATGTTGAGCTACCTTTGCTGTTTACAGAGCCACTACATTTGTTTGCTTTCCCAGAATCCCTTTACGATCCAGGGTTTTACTGAAAAAAAAAAAAAAACATTGTCCCTACACTGTGAAATGAAAAATGGCAGTTGTGCAGTACCATTTCAGTTTGTTGTGTCAGTGAGAATGTCAGAAAATGACATTATTAATCACACAAACAAGTCTTAAGACATTTATAAAGGACATAAAAGTCTGTTTTTGTATTTATTTCAGATAATTTTCTTTACAATCAATTCAGCACTGTTTTGTAAGCTGCAAGTGACTCAAGTTCATGTTGTTCATCCCACACATGCTTGCAGGTAATATTGTATAACAAGTGTCTGCAAACAGCTTTTAACATTCACATGGACTTTTGAGTGTGTCATCCTGGTTATTTGTTATCAGCGGTGGCTTTTAGCACAAAGAGAGATGAACTCTGGACTTTGCGTTGGTAGGCATGCTCTTTGGTAGAGAGTGAAGCTTCTCTTCTCGTGTAATTATGGCCACCCACCCTCATCCTTTGCCAGTGAAACACAAAGCAAACTGCCTCTGTCCCTACAGTATTTACTGCCTACAATTCATAGCTGTGTAAGTCAAAAAAAAAAAAAAGAAAAGAAAAAGGAAGCCATTAGGATATAGTGGGAGAAAATGCTCACTTCCCAACTGGAAAGTCCCTTCTATGGGATTGCATGAGAGTTGCATGAGGGCTTTAATATGTTCACACTGTTTGTTCTGGCTCAGGTTGTGTAATATCTAAATCACCTCTTCTCCATCATCAATAGCTCTGGCTCTGAATGCT
Organism: Carassius auratus; assembly: GCF_003368295.1. NCBI lineage: Eukaryota > Metazoa > Chordata > Actinopteri > Cypriniformes > Cyprinidae > Carassius > Carassius auratus. Next base: position 31,777,950 of record NC_039251.1, read on the forward strand.
CATAACAATGTTTGCACGTCCTATGTTTGTCACTTAGGTCAGTTAATATAGTTAAACATCAGTCCACATTATATTTGCCATTGTCAATTTTTAATGTGGAAAACCGTTAACCTAAATATAATTTGGAAATGCATAAAATTGGAAAATTGGAATTTAACTGCGTGTAGTTTCCTTAGCAACAAAGATCTACTCTTTCAATGTGAAAAAATAAATAAATAAAAATCCCTGCAGAATGTTGTGATTGACTAATCAGACTGAAGTATTCCAGAATCCAGAAAGTCGGGTAGTTATTACAGTATGTCTGTTCACCACAACATATCCATGAAATCTGAATATGATTGCTTAACTGCTTTCCAGATATTAAAGTAGCATAGATCTGTGTTGATTTATGATCTGTAATGGTCACATGTCGAAAACTGTGTTATGTCATGAACTTGACCTCAGCCAGTGTTTGCTTTTCTCATTGTTTCCATTCCTCCTTTGACTTTCCTTGTGTTCTCAGAGCTTCGGCAGTGACTACACAACTTTAACACTTGACCTTGATTGTTCACTCATGGAATCGAACTAAAAATGAATCTATCCGGCCATGTGTTTAATTGCTGGCTGTTGTAATTAACCTTTCTCTAAAACATTACTGTTCAGTTTTACATTTTAATAATGTAACTGTTTCTTCAAATAAACCTTGGCTTCATAAGAATGTCAACTTGGAGAACATTTCATTAAATCACACTGTTTACAGAAATGTCTAATTTATTCCTATGAGATGTTCTATAAAGTTTGCAGAAGCAAGCGACCTTTGAGGTAGTCAGCCATACTATACTGTTGAGTTCTGACCATTATATAACCATATTGCACCCCATAATTGTATTTATTTTGGCTCTCAGAATGTGAAGGTGACCCCTCTCCCAGCATGTTCACAAACCCTCTCCCTCATTTCCTGCCACGAGGTTGGATAAACAAGCTTTGGCTCGTGTAGAACGGCCTCCCCTTGGCCACAGCTAAATTGTGCCATGATGGCATGGTTTGTCGTCTCGTGGAGACTGCTTGCCTCCCCGACAGCTCTTCATTCATTGAGGGTCACACTTGGGTCAAGTCCCCCTATTGAGACATGTCAAGCGATGTGTTTTTATGTGGCGTGTTCATCTATTCTTTCTTTGTACCACCAGTCTGTGGTTGTGGTTAAGTTTGAGTATTGAAAAGCCATAAGCTCTCCCTGAGGAGTGAGAGTGAATGAATTAAAGAGGATGGTGCTCTCTGTGGGGCATCAGGATACCAGAACACATGAAGGTTTGTGCTAGACCTCGAAAACCTCTAAAACTGTTTTGAATGGAATACATTTGAGTTCATCCGTTTTCCTGTGTATCAACAAAAGCTTTCTTATAACAGCCTAGACAGCATATTAAGGTATCATAATAGGCTATTCCAAAATATATCTGAAATAACTTGCATTGGCTAAAATCCAAGGCTGAATCATGTACGTTTGAGAACGCAATCCCAGGACACATTGTGAGCTCTAAAGAAAATTCACAGAAGTCTGCAGACAGATAAAAAAAAATATATAAATTATACTATTGTTTTTTGGGGAAAAAATTATAATCTAGTAAATCTAGTAAAATATATTATACTAGAAATGCACAAATTACTAAATATGCATTTGATTTCAATACCTTTTGCTATTAGCATGTTGCTAAGCTAAATTTCACAGAGTTGGTATAAAATAAAAATCCACCCCTTCCGGGTACTTTTCACCTACTGTTTTATGAATACTTGATAAATATTTAAGACATGCTGCTCTTTTTACATCGTTTTTTTTTTCTCTTCCTGCCATACAGTAGGAAAGTCCAATCCAATTTTTATTTTCCTCTCAGCTAGTCACAATTCATTCAGGATTTTCCATCTACCCAAAGGATACATGCAAAACTGGTTGCACTTTCCAAAAAGAACCTATACATGTTCCCTAAAAATGCTTTCCACAAACAGCTTGCTAGGTTTTGGAGTGGGGCCTGAATGGAAGTCTCCATAGGTCTCCTCAAAGGACAGATGTGGGACACGTGAGAGAACATACAGAGCGCAGACGTCAGGAAAGCTGAGTCAGTGCAGACAGAGGGAAGCAGTAAAGTCATCCGGTTTTGGGTGACTAAAAACAGACCGACTCACTCCCTTGTTCTTCCTTTCTGTGGGTGTGAAGGGGCCAATGGAAGGGGGATCCCAACTATAGGTCTCTAGCGCTCTGTTGTTTAAACATTTGTAAGAAACAACACGTTCAAGTACTCTTGTATTAAAACACCCACTTCCAAAAAAGCTGTCCATTTCATAGTTAATTGTATAGTAAAAGTAAAGTTTTTTTTTAATTGATAGTGCATGTCCTCTAATCATACTCCTAATATTTTCTAATTCAGATTTGGTTGGAAAAGGTTTGTGCGCAAACATGCTTATATTGAACATTTAAGAATCACATTGTCTTATTTCACATCTTCCATATGGAAAAGCATCGCATCCGGTGTGTGTTTACTCCTGCAGTCTGTGCAATAGCTTTGTTCAAGAAGCAGCTGAGGTGTTTGTGGCCACCTGGTTGAATGCACTTGCATTTTTCTGCCTTCCTTCTCCGGAGCTTCCGTGATCCATTGTTTGTTCCAGCGGAGTCCATGATCAGTCCACCACAAGCAGGAAAACATTACTTCCACTGTGGCTCATTCAGAAACACATACGGATATCCTATCCTGGTGTAGCGAGCTGTCCAGCCTGCTGAGGCGTGATTCATTATTTGGCTCCGGAGTAGTTTGTCCTGCATCCAGCTCTGTACATTAACAGCATTGATGTCGGTTATACTTTGGGTGTTCCTGTCCTTGTGATTAGTTTTCTCTTTTAAGCAGGGCTATCCGTGGTAGCAACATTCTATTTTCTGCCATGTGCCTTATGTTGCGGCTTTGGCCCTTACCGCAGCCTTACAGAAAGCTGAAATTATGGTTCAGTCTCATGTAGGCCATGTGCTAAAGGACATCCCTCCTCCATTCATCAAGAAGCTCCTGGTCAGATGTGGCTCTTCGGGCCAACAGCCCATGGACTCCTTACTGTAATGTTCCGAGTGGTCCTTTGTTACTACATCTCACCAAGTCTTAAATCAGCCAGAGTGAAGTTTGCATATTGTAGAAATCACTCCCTGTTGTAGAGAAGACTACTCAAACTGACCCCTCTCTCCTAACCTTGTGACGATTGCACAGAGCAGATGTTTTCACTTTACTCTTGATTTCTTCTTTCTCTGCACATGGTGTGGCTCCAGGCGGGGCATGAAGATGAACATCTAATGATTCCCTGGCCTTTTAGTGCAAAGCAAAGCTCAGTTATAGCTCAAAGTTGGATCGGGACGGATACCACACACGCGTCTCCTCCCTTTTGTTATTGGGAGAGTTCTTTTGTCTTTTTTTTTTGTTGCTCTGCTTGAAGACGCCTGAGATTCCATTCATATTCAGATTTTAAACGATTAATTTTCACATGGACCCTTCGCCAGTGTAAAAAAAAAAAAAAGGTTTTGCAATGCATGCTGTGACTCCCTGTAGAATTACAACAATTGTCTAGATTTGTCACTTTGGCAAATTTCCTACAATGGGACCCCTTTCATGGCCCTCTGTCAGGGTTAGGATGACTGTATTATGCCTCTCTTTTGTTCAAGTTGTGTTGGTTTTGCCACCTCACAAAGCTCAAACATCTGCTATCTAGGCCCTGCACGTTTCTGTGTTGATGTAATGCCGCATAGCCGCTCTGGCTCTCCTACTCTCCTCTTTTCCTTGCAAGTCTCTCGCAGGCCTCCGCCCAGAGCCCAAACCTCCATCAGATGGACTCTATACTGTTCACGATTTAGTTTGGAGTGTTAATAGTAATACTTGTGTTAGTATATTATCTTCATAATATAAAAAAATTTTCCCAATCGAGTGAGCTGCTTTGACAGCAATTTGCAAAAATACTGTTGACTGAAGTTACTTTTTTTTTTTTTTTTTTTTTTTTAATGAGAGTATAATATTTATTTGGAGTGAAAGAAGCTATTAAGAGTCCTGTACAAATTTTTTTTTGCAAATTCGAAGCAATGTGTGGCAGCTTCATGGCAATAGGAGTCTGATACAGCTGGCTGTTGCAGTTGAGTAAAAACCTTTTTACTTTATATGTTACTGATTTGAAACACTCTACAAAGGCAGCTTTATGTGCCATACAAATATCCCTATTTATACAAACCTCAGAGGAAACTCACATGAGTTTAGCATAAACATTTTGCATTTGGCTTTCAATGCAGTTTTCAAAGCATAAAAAACTTGTGTATAATAATTGATAGAACTGTTTTTAACCTGTACTGTTATTTAACTGTTTTTCCACCTTATTAAATGCATGTTTTTATAAACGTGACGTCACTTTTAAGCTTGTACACCAAATTTCCACAGGTGAAGGCAGTCATCTCAAGATGAACTTTAAAAATCTCAACTTTGGTCAATGCAACACATTTTTAATGTAAAGCTACTATGTTTGAAAGTTGTATTAAAGTAACCGATACTTCATACATAGCTGTATTGGACAGTGGACAATGGACTTTTCTTGCCATTTTTGGCAATGTGACCACACCTTTAGGGTTTAAGCAAAAGGTGGCATTTTAGAATGTAACATAATTATCTACACACTTTTGGAACAGCCTACGATGCCTTAAAATGCTTTTTCTGTGTAGGCAGCTTGCAAGATTTTGGAGCCATAGTGTCGGAATATGGTCTTTCATTTGAGCCATTTACCCAATTCAGTAAATTTCAGTCTTTGACCCATTTTAGAGCTTAAGGATCCAAATGTATGCATGTCACATCAGAGATGGCTTCTGTCATGGTCATTAAGAACATGCATATCAAAGCAAGAAATTCCATTCAACCTTGGATCTGCTTATCATTGTTCCGGAGCTTTTGTTTTGTACACATGTATACCACTAGCTCTCCATGAAGCTGATCAGTCCAGAATTGTATTCGTCTTAGAGGAGGGGAACTACATGCAACATTTCCCTCACAATCAGACCTATTATTAGTGGTGGTTTTGGAAAATTCCTCAGTAATGATTGCAGAAAAGTACAGACTGTGAGGAAACTGGGAGGTGGAATAAAATGGGTTGAAATTAGCACTGTTTTAGGCGGTGTGTAGTCCAGTTTATTTCGAGCTGATCACTCACCCTGGAAGAGTGTCAGTCAGTATAGCAACATTTACTGACCTACAATCTGCCCTACAAACATGAACTGAGACTGCTGCTTTTTTCTTCTTCTTCCTCCTCAAATGAATCATTTACAATTACATCATTGTTAAAGTGCCCACTGGGTTATAGAATCATATGACCTACTTTTCTTTTGTTTACTGTCCTGGAATTTCTGGAGAATGATTCTAATTACTGACTCTTTTCATTCAGAAGCTATATCCTGTTCGTTTCCAATCAAAGAATAAAAACATAAATGCAATGGTCCCCAGTATAGACTGTTAACACTGAGGAATTTCTTTTGTCCCCAACTGATGCCTCCATCAATAAAAAATGAATTTGCTGCAAAGCAGAATGATTCAACTGACTATGTGCTGGAGGGTTGTGACTGAAATATGGAATCTAGGTTTCAGCACTGCAGGGGAAAACAATGGTACATGCAAATAATAAAATGCAACTAACTATATACTCATGCATAGTTAAACCTAGCCTTTTCAAAAGTCTATTCTAATGTGTATGTGAAATAGTAGTGCTATACACCTCAAAGTTTAAATGAAAGAACAATATTTAGTTATGTTTTAATGATGTATGTCTCCTAGTTTTGCCAAGAATTTACTTATACACTGGTGTGACCGTCATTGACGATTCCCAAATCTAAACCATGCATTGCCTATCCTCTTATCAAAGCATATAACAAAGTGCTCTGAATTTACCATCAGTTTTTTTATATATAAAGTTCAGATGGTGAAAGTAAATTGCTTATACAAGGTGCCTAATTGCAAATAAAAGTTTTGCTTTGTCAAACCTTTAAAACCTGCATATTCTCTCTCTCTTCTCAGTTATGCTCTGGCAGATGAGGCCTACCGGTCCCTGCGGGATCAAGATAAAGACCAGTGCATTCTCATCACTGGAGAGAGCGGGGCAGGAAAAACGGGTAAGACCACTTAAAAACATTTCAACACGAGTCAAGCTAATCAGTAACTAATTAACATTAGTGATGCTTCCACTTTGATATATTTAAGTTGGATTAATCTACAATCTAAAGTAATGATTTTGATTAAATTAGTTTTTGCGGACTAACATACCTCTTTGAAGTGTGCAGTCCATCTGTGTTGGAGCTTTTTCAAAAATGCATTTAGATTCTTCATGTCAAACCGTTCATCTGCTGTTGGGACTCAGATCAAAATCTACAAATGGGGAGCAGGTGCGGTGTTTCTGAAAATTTATGAGCCAGTCATTACTGTATTCAGTGTTTTCATTCGGCTCCCATCCAGAGTTTACATACGGATGCAGTTTCATATTCTCCCTTTTGAGACCTTTTCCTTTGTGTTTTAATAGCAAGTTGCTAATTGTTTAGAGTAATTAAGTTGTGCCTGCCTATCAGTCTTTACAGAAGAAACATTTGCTTTAGACCAAGTAGAGATGATCAAACAATGAATGACCTACAGATTGAAAAATGAGGTAATATAAACACAATCTTTTTATTTTCGTTTCGAATTGCAAGCGTTCATCTAACAAGCAAGTATAATATTGTGACTTTCTGAGTTTGTTCATGTCAGCTCAGCTCTATAATGTTCTTTTGGAAGAAGCTGTTTTATTACTTTACAAATGCTGATGTTAAACCACAGCCATTTAGCAGTACAAATCTGGAGTCCTCTTGGTTTAAAATGGGCATCTTTCTGTGCCAACCATTGAAAACCAGGACATCCAACAGTCAAGGCAATGAGATGAATGGGGATTGTGGTAATCCACATCGACATACTGCAGACTACAGAGCAAGAGATATGAAAATCATTTACGGTTAGTCAAGGTCACTGTGTTAATTTCAAAATGCTCTTCTGCAATGATGAAAATCAACCCTTGCTCAGAAATAAACGAAATTGTGCTCACTTATTCAGTGTTCAAGCTATGTGAAATGAGGGGTTATAGCATTATTTTCTATCTGCTTGATTATCGCTCTGCCATCCCTTCATGTATTCGGCTTGATCAAAATGTTTCATACTTTTAAGTCCTGTGAATTGAGCAGAATCCAAAAATAGCCATAAATCTCAAAAAACATAAGTGGGCGTCTTTCCCTTCAGAAAACATTTCATATCTGCACTTCTGTGCACAAGTCACTGCTCTCAGGTCCAGACATGGGAAAGTCATTAAGCGTCGAACAAGATAAATCTTACACAGCCGTTAGTGCCAAGTAGATTAAAATCATTCCATGTAAAAACTGGAACCGAGTTTTAACGTTAAGAAAAATAATAATGATAATCACTAGTTTAACATAATTATTTACTAAATTAACTAAAAGAAGAAATTTAGAAAATATATTTATTACATTTATTTATTTATTTTTCACTTCAAGTTATATTTGCCAAACTTGAAATTGACACACAGGCTTTCCATTATATTAAAGTTGTTCTGTCATCTCTTCATAATTAATAGTATCAGCTCTTTAAACGGCTGATCTCATAGTTGGCTTTGAAAGAATGAGGGAGTCTGGGTTCTCATGTGAGGTGGGAAAGGCGTTTGCTCTCTGGAGGATGGGTAGAGTTGATGTAAAGGGGATTTTTGGGGTGAGGTCTCGTCTAGAAGATGACCCCTGACCTCATTCTTCTGTGGTCTGTTTTTCAGAGGCCAGTAAGTTTGTGATGTCATATGTGGCAGCAGTGTGTGGGAAGGGCCAGGAGGTGAACAAAGTGAAGGAGCAGCTGCTTCAGTCCAATCCTGTGCTTGAGGGTGAGTCTTCCACATCTTCTGTTTTTGCACCAATTACCTTGTCTGTATGTCGTTTCACACCTTTAAGAGATCCAGGTTCCTTGTCTTGCCTTAAAACTGAGACATTGGGGTGTGCTTGAAAGTATCAGGTTCACCTTCTTGTAGGCAAGTTTGGGAGCAGATGATTCGAGTCCTACATCATATGAGTGTTCCCATAATCTTGTCCCACTTTCAACTAAAGGGCAAAAACAGCATCTTGGTCCCTGTTGGCAATCAGACAGCTGTGTTTTTATGTGGGGCCATGAACAGGAAATGCCCATAAGCAATGAGATGGAGATGAAGTAGGAATGTCCAGTGCTTCTTGGCAGCAGGACTCAGAGCAGAGTGAAGTCCCACATCTGTGAGAGTTTAGCTGCTGGAAGTAATGAGCCCCACTCTGGGGGTCCTGCACATTTCCTGCTGCATGTTTCTCTACCATAGACTCTCTGTATATATGTAGTTTATATATAGGGAGATCATGTTTTAAGAAGGAAAATTAAAAAAAAATGTGTTACATTTAATGTCGTAATAATGAATAATAAAGATTCTTTGTCGTTTTGGTTCCATTAAGTACCTTTAAAAAACGTTAAATTGCACCAAAGGTTATTTTATAATAGAAAAAAAGGTTCTTTAGACTTAAAAAAAATAAAAAAATAAAAATAATCTTCACTCTAAGATCATAAAACCTTTATTTGTAAGTATGATTAATGGTAATTTCACTGGAGGAAGAAATGGAATCTGAAAAAAAAATAGCTGTGAAACTAAATTAAATATGGATTTTTTTTTTATTTATTTATTTTTTTGTACGCAGGTTTCCAATACATGATCTTTGAAATCTTCCCTGAAGAAAATCATGAAAATTCCCTGAAAAATATTGTGACGATTAATAAATCCTAAAAAGACTATAGACTGTACTGTAGAGTTTCTATAACAAGGATAATATATAGTGCATCTCAGAAAAATAGAATAATATAATTCAAAAAGTAAAACATTTTCTTAACTTTCATATATTCTAGATTCATAAAATGTAAAACATTACAAAAGTTTGCTTATTTTTATTTTGATGATTAATAAAATAAAGCTGACTTGACAGAAGGTCATTACTGAAAGTGCTGGCTGTTCACAGAGTGCTGTATCAAAGCATATTATGTGCAAAGTTAACTGGAAGGAAGAAATAGAGTAGGAAAATGTGGACAAGTGACAGGAATTACCGAAAACTTGAGAATACTGTCAAGCAAAGCCGATTCAAACACTTGGTAGAGCTTCACAAGGACTGGACTGAAGCTGGAGTCAGTGCATCAAGAGTCACCACACTCAGACGTCTTCAGGAACAGGGCTACTAAGCCACTTCTGAAACAGAAACAACGTCATGATATGGGGAGTTTGTGCTAACGTAGCCCCAACCAAGTAATGAGTGCATAAATTAACATACTTTAAATAAATTGAACATTTATGTTTTGCAAATCCTTGCATGGTTATTCTAATATTTTGAGATACTGGATTTTTGACTTTCATGTAAACTCTAATCATCAAATTTTAAAACAAACCAAAAAAAACTTTAAAATGTTTTACATTACATGCAATGAATCTAGAATACATGACAGTTTCCGTTTTTGAAATAATTTACAAAACAAATGAACTTTTTCAACGCTATTCTAATTTTGAGATGTACCCGTGTGTGTGTGTGTGTGTGTGTGTGTGTGTGTGTGTATGTGTATATATATATATATATATATATATATATATATATATATATATATATATATATATATATATATATATATATATACACACACATACACACACACACACACACACAAAGGAATCTAAGATATGATCATGCAGAATAAGGCACTGATATGTGCTTCACTAATAAATAGACATATGCTGGTGGTTATAAGCAGCTACTTCCTGAAGTGGAAGGTTGCATTATTGGATACATTATTCTGTTCATTGTGCTGTTTTGTATACTGCAAATGTATTAAGTCATCTGGATATTTCATGCATGCAGAACATTATTACAGAACATGTATCATGTACTAGAGTATTTTTTTTTTGGAACTTAGCATTTGTTTGAAAACAAACAAATGTTCTGAAAGCACATTCAAATATGAATTTGTTTAGCTTGTGTATCAAACTGTAAAGCATGACTCTGGCGATGCCAAGGTCATGGGTTCAGCTGATAAAATGTAAAGCTTGAACGCAAATTCTGAACACAATAAACTACTTAGAATAAATGTATCTGCCAAATCTGGACACGTACATTCCATTCAGTGTCTATTAGAGTTAACGAAGATAGTCATTCATGTTTAAAATGGACGCTTTATTGAAGGACATGTGGAATTGTTTTTATTCATAATTTTAGGCCATCTTATGCTCCGTGAATATGATGAAATGCACCTGAGAGGACTCGGGATAATTTTTCCACAAGATTGCATCCGTCAAAGTAGAAATGTAGTACTAAATGAATCTGGCTTGACTAACTTTCATGTTATTCCATTGCAGCCTTTGGGAACGCCAAAACTGTGAGGAATGACAACTCATCTCGATTTGTGAGTGTCTCTCTTTTTTTTTTTTTTGACAGAATACTTTACGAGTGTTTTGATGCTGCTCCTCCCTCTAGAGTGTGTTTGTTTTAGATCAGATCAACATGGACTTTTGATCCGTAATGTGAACACAGGCAAATGATTCTATTACTTTGTCAACCCACCCCTAAAGTGATGCAATGCTTTTCTTGGGAGTTTGATTTTGCAAAAATTATACTGCAACCTTTCTGGTTTGCTTTGTGTTCTGCTGCACATCTGGCCCTATTCTGACACAGCAACTCTAGAGTGATTGCTCTTCGTGCGTATAGCAAGATTCAAACAGAACTCTGTGTAACCTTTCTGGCAACCACCTCCAGATGCCTTTGAGTCGGTTCTTTTTTTCCCTGTTGTCCATGAGGAGAGGCTCCCACAATGCCATTTGCACAGAGATTAGCACAGTTAAATATATGTGTTTATGTGTTTATGTGTTTAATGCCGCCGCTCTTTGACAGTCTGGCCCTTTTCCAGATGTCCGTCCCAGCCTGACCACACAAAGTAAAGATACTGAGCTATAGAGTGTGTACTTACAGAGGTCAGACCACACAGCATTGTCCAGCGTGTGCTTTCAGAGGTTCAACAGAGGTGCTGTTCAGTTTACATAACAGGGAACATTGAACAGTGCTGAGTCAATGTTGTTGTTGTTGACGTTTATCCTCAGGAAAACTTACCAGATCTAAATTTTACTAACTCGTGGGTCAAAATTGAGTTTGTTGAGCACTCTTACTAGCTCTTGCAATCACCCACATGAGACAATCAGTGTGTTACATAACAAGCTTTAGCCAGGAACCATTTATTTCTGTGACTGTTTTAAAACCTAGCCTATATCTATATCGATAGATAGATAGATAGATAGATAGATAGATTTTTCCAAAATAGGTCAAGCGGTAAAAAAAAATAGCAAAGACAACATAATTTCATGGAAATAACAGCTGCAACATACTTTGCATGTGTGCATAAGAATGCATGCTTCTAGGTGTAATAATGAAGACAATGAGCCATTATTTGCAACCTCAGTGAAACAGATTTAAAAATATGTATGTAACTGCAAGCACTTTACAAGGGAGAGAAAACATGCATTATGGATACAGACAAACTCATGAAGACAGGCATTGAAAAATACTGTGCTATCATCCTTTATTACTAAGAGCAACAGACCAAATCTAAATCCAGAAAAAAGGAGTAGCCTATATTTTATATATATGTGTGTGTGTGTGTGTGTGTGTGAAATACTCATTTTGTGAATGAAACACTTCTTCAGATTATATGTTAAATGATCAATATAAGCCTGTTGCTGTTTTACCCACTTCAGACATTAGGCCTAATGTGCAGGGTTTTTTTTCTTCAAATTATAGCTAAAGGGTTTGCAATGATTAATTTTAAATCTAGATTAAATGAAGGTTTATCTAATAATTCTGTTGCACCAAACTTGAAACATTAAAAAATTAAGTAGGTTTACATTTTTTACCCATGGATTTAAATTATATTTAAGATTTACCTTAATCCTGTTGCACCATAACTTTAAACTCCGATTTAAATCTTGATTATGAATTCACTTTAAACTTAAAGGAGGTTTAAATAAAATGCACATGCAATTAAAATGTAACTGATCCCACAAAAAAAGTAGATATCTGACAAAAACAGGTCTCAGAAGTGTTTATTACAAATAAAAATGTTAATGAAAGCACATTTCAACTGCTATACTGTTACAACTTTTCAGAGTTACAAGTAATTTTCAGCTGTTACTTCCTGTGCTGTAGGAGTTCTAGGAGTTTATTCAGCAGCCTCTGAGGCGGTTTCCTTTTTGAAGAGCTGTTGGATATAAATAAAGAGGGAAAAATGTAACTGGCTCCAGAGACACTGGGCATACTGTTCCTTTCCCAAATAGTGTGCAGGGACAGAAAGACCCAAAAAGTTTATCTTACAATTACAGCAGTAAAAAAAAAGCCTATGCTCCCACAGAAGTCCATTACTCCATTGCAAATCTATGTATGATTGGCAGCGTGTGTTGGAGAATTGAGGGATTTTATTTTTTTTCTTCTCCTATTTGCCTCACAGAAGGCTCAGATTTCATCCCTATTTGCAGTGATGGCTGCCCTCGTTGTCATGCGTCTTTTCCTACCACCAAGAACCACAAAAGAGCCACGTGGTTCTCCGCAGCAAGCCTGCCATTAGTACCAAAGGCCTTGATGCAATGTCACCATTGCTTCTTAGACCTTAGCTTCTTAGTAATATCTTATTTTGACTTCACAGGAAGGCCATTTTTAAACGATAATAAAAAGATACATGTCATCAACTAACCTACCCATGCACTTTTTATGGGATGTGCTAACAATTTCTTCTCTTTCTACAGGGGAAGTACATGGATATCGAGTTTGACTTCAAAGGAGACCCCCTTGGTGGAGTCATCAGTAATTGTGAGTATAATTACAAGGTGGAAAGCAAGGAGTATCCCTGTAATACTTCCCAAGTAGAAATAAAGAAATAGTCCACCCCAAATCTGTCATTATTTATTCACTCTCATGTCGTTCCAAGCCCATATGCGGTTTAATTATGTCTAAAGTGCAAAAGACAGAAAAATGTTCATGCAGTTTTTGTTCCATACAGTAACATTGTGATTTTGACTGTCAACCTCCCAAATGTACAAAACAACCATTATAAAATAGTCAAAATATGACTTTCTTTAGAAATTCTCCTTTTGGGTTTTCTGAAGAAAAGTCATGTGAGTGCACAGGCAACATGCAAGGGAGAATAAAAGATGATAGAACAATTTAATTTTAACTTTTTTTCCTCTCTAAGAATTTAATTCAAGTGGCTGTGTCTTTACTTTAGCTCCCAGCTGTGTGCTCTCGGAGAGGTTTTTGGGAAACTGCTGCATTTATACACACACAAACCATCCAGAATGTGTCCTTATTTTGTAGCACCATAGCAATGGTTCCTGTTATATCCCTGAGCCTATCTCAATAAATTCAAAGCCAGACCAGCAGTGTAGTTGGCTTGGCACACATGCTCTTGACTGTTGAAGCCAGTGCACCATTTAGCTAAATGTTTTGCATGCATTTGGTTCATGTACAGTGGGTAGTTAAAATTATTAGGAATCTCTAGGAGTCTCTAATACATCACTACATATTTTAACATTGAATAATGATAATGTTGACAACATTGAGAGTGCATTTTATTTACGTGTCAGCTAACCTGTTAAATAGTTACTAAAATAGCAGGCAATTTCTAAACTGTAGAGACATTTATCTGGTCAAAAATGTGGTTTATGCCACTATGACAGGTGACCTTAAAATCTTTAAATGGAAACGAAGGTGCTACCATTTGGCATGGAGAGATAATTGAGAGATCATTAATCCCACAGCAACTTCCTCTAGCAGTTGACACAGTTTGTCCATTTGCTCATTGATTTGATGAGAGTTTGTAACCTATATAGTACAGCAGTTTGAGTAACCAGTCGATCAGATAGTGTGCCACAGTCCACGTGAGAACCGATCGGTCTCCCACTCTTAATGATGCTGATGTGATTTATCTACAGCACTCCATCACATGCAGGGAAGTCACTACATCTAATTGACAACATAATTTTTTTTTTTTTTTTTTTTTTTTTTGCTGATATTTGGATCCGCACAGAATTACTTCACTTGACAGTCACCCCTTCAGCTCTGATATAGAAACGCCTCTGCTCGGGTTTATGAACACAGTGACTTTACTTGAGGACAGCAAGACCTTCACCTGTTTTTCAGTTATCTCTTATTTTGACTCCACAAACATATACAGCGAAAGACACAGGAAGTGGGAGCAAAATGTTACTATGATTAGAAAAGCTTTTAACAGACCAGAGTTTTTACTGAAGTCTGGGTAGACTTGCACCAGCCGTTCATAAGTTCAGGAACACAAAGTAGTTGTAACGCTCTGTACTTAATTTGTTCTTAAAACAGAACGTAGCTATGTGTAGTTCAGTATTACGGCATTTAATCTTAATGATCCAATAGCATACTAACTTATTTTGCCTCAAATAACGGCACAAATATTCATTTGAATTAATAAACTACATAATAACCACATATTTACAGAAACCTCCGATCGGGATAACAGTTTGAATAAAACAGCAGATTGACTGAATTGCAACAATAAGCGGTTGTTTTAGATGACAGACTTCAATCCTTTAGACGCTAATAAAGAGTAAAATAATAAATATATTTATAAGTAATGGACCGATCAGTAATTGATGACAGCAAAAAATTGACTTATGTTTGACATGCACAAGGCTGAACGATGTACATAGAGGTAAATTAAGCCAAATTTGTGTTAAAAAAAGCTGCTAACAATGTCATTTATTCACATAATGTCCTCAGCAATTTCATGTGTGTCTAAAGTACTGAAGTCAGGTGAAAAAGGAGCTATTTGGGGTGCAATTCAGTTGTTACTTAATGTAAATAGAATCTGCATATTATACCCTATTATTTATACATTATTTATGGGGTGGATAATTTTATCAGTTGTTTATTATTCATGCAACCATACATATTGCTGTTATAGTTTTTATTTATAACCATTATTTAGCTGATAACATTGTCTAGTGCTCTTGTGAATGTTTATAGCTTGATTTTGTGAAAGTTTAATTACTATACTGAATGACTTGGCATAGATTTCTTAATGGCCACTGTTTGCGTATTTCATTTTATTCTGTACCCTACTTGCTCTACAGATCTCTGCACTAGTGTTAAATGCGACCGGTTTTGACAGCATTTATAATGTTTCTGACAGGTTATATACATATATACATTATTGCTATTAAAATACCTATAAATAAATAAAATAAACAGAAATGTTCAAATAAAGATATCGCTGACCCTAAACTGCAACTTCCTCATTTATTAACTTTCTAAAGTGTCAAATTAAGTGGAAAAGACAAGCCAAAAAAAAAATGCTTATAGCTGGATCTGTCCGTGCTCTCTCTCACAACACTCCAAAGACTCGTTCACTTCGGCAGCATCTCGTAGCGATTATTTTCATACCACGGACCCTAAACATTCTGAATTATAAATGCAGACATCCAATATGAGGAGTTTAACAGCAAATACATCATTCAGAGAACAAATTTTATTTTTGAACATGACACCTCTGTCACCTCATAGCTGGCTATGGGCCTGCTCATGCACAGCTGGTGCAGTTGGTCTCTGCGGTCTAAAATCAGTCTAGTTTAAACCGTTAGTTTCATGTAGTCTGCACAATAGAATCTATTGTGATTTGCTTCAAAACAACCAAGTTTCATGTCCACATACAGGCTATAACAGGATGCTACAGACTGCTGTGAAGCCTGGGGGCTTTCCTCCAAAATAAGAAGCAGTCTTAGAGTTATCTGATACAGCATCATTTTCTTTACTTGAAACTGTTAAGATGATTTGAGCAAACAGACTTCATTCGCCAGAACTCTGTTTTTAAACCTACTGAACAGCCTAAACTGAAACTATCAATAAGATGACAAAAGACAAGTGGATTATGTACAACAGGTTTTTAGCAAATTTGGAAATCAGATATGATCAAACACAGGGGCCAAAACAGTTTTGCCACAAAGTGAGGTTGGATTGAAAGCAGTGGACTAAACAATAGACC
Source organism: Carassius auratus (assembly GCF_003368295.1). Classification (NCBI taxonomy): domain Eukaryota; kingdom Metazoa; phylum Chordata; class Actinopteri; order Cypriniformes; family Cyprinidae; genus Carassius; species Carassius auratus. The sequence goes on from NC_039251.1 coordinate 31,794,104, forward strand.
AAATGGAGAATACTTGTTTTAATATCATTATACCCCTATAATGGCACATTCTGTTCAGTTATCTTGCTCTAAGTTTATATGCAAGAATTTGTCCTGTGTGAATGGCCATTTAATTAGCAGCTCACAGTAAGGCAGCTTGCTAGGTTTTTGAGTAAGTCAATTCAAATCAATGCAGAGAAGAAGAACTTCTACTTTTTGATTGGAGGACAGGAGTTACTGGCTATTACTGGAGTTGTGTTAAAGCAGTAACAAAGGTCTGCGAGTGTACAGAAGGTGGAAGGTCAGAGTGGAGTCCCCTCAGGGATGAAGTTTTCCTGCATTCCTCAGACTCATCCTGCCTCAGACGCTACTCTTACACCAGACAGCATGAGTTATCTCTGGAAGTTAAAGAAGAGGATTGGGGAGAAGAGAGACAAGGGATATTTGATTATTGTTGAGGTAGATTCCACAACAGGGGATCTTTTAATAGGGCTATAAACTATTACTGAGATTGTGGACCACAGCCAATAAGCCACTGCTGTGACAGGCATCAGATAAAACAGGAAGTGACAGCTGCTAATTGCCATCTTGCTTTTAAAAATTTACGTTTTAGTTTAGGGTGTGTGTATATGTGACGCTGGACCACAAAACAAAGTCTTATGTGTCAGTTTTTCGAAATTGAGATTTATACACCAGGTATAAATAGCAGAATAAATAAGCTTTCCATTGATGTATGGTTTGTTAGTATCTGACAATATTTGGCCGAGATGCAACTATTTGAAAATCTGGAATCTGAGGGTGCAAAAAAAAAATAAAAAAATTAGAAAATCACCTTTAAAGTTTTCCAAATAAAATTCTTATCAATGCATATTACTAATCAAAAATTAAGTTTTGATATATTTACAGTAGGAAATTTACAAAATATCTTCATGCAACATGATCTTGTTGCCATAAAAGAATGATTAAAAGACTGCGTTTGAGTGATTAAAGACTGGTTTTGTGGTCCAGTTTAAACTGTCAAAAAAGGTTTTATTGGTGCTTTAACTCATAGATGATACTGCTGCACGAGTTGCTTTATAAACAATGCTTCATATCTCATATCAAGCTAATAAATGTTATTGATGATAAGCTAATCAAGACTTTGTGCTGATGTTGCTGTTTTCTAACGAGCACACATCTGGATGGAGCGTGGGTGGTGTGACATGTTTCTCTCCCCATAGATGAATATCTCCTGTGAGACTTCCTGTCTCAATCTGAATACAATGAACAATGCAAACTTGACCATGGATACCTAAATATTCAATCTGATATAAACAGGAAAACACCATTGTTTTTCTCTGAAATGGCTGTTCAGAGTAGGAGAGCATTGTCTACAGCCAGTTTCATCTGTGTGGATTTCTTCACTGGGAATTCCGTCATTAACATTTATTTATTTATGAAGTTGAAAACAAATGATGTGCATGACAGTCTTGTATCTTATGTTAGGCCTGTCGTTTAAGTTGAAACATTATCTTAACGTTCTCTCTGTGGATAAAATGAGTTGAATTTAAGCTGAGTATGCTCATGAAATGTTTTGTGCTTTTCACATTTTCATATTTCCCTTTTGCAGATCTTTTGGAGAAATCCCGTGTGGTAAAGCAGCCCAGGGGCGAGAGGAATTTCCACATCTTCTACCAGCTGCTTTCTGGAGCATCAGATGACACGCTCCGTAAGAGACCACTTGCAGAGTTGATATGATTACATGTGCATTTCCAAAGCACAATTCATTCAGTGGCTTTCAGAAGATAGTGTGGAAAAGATTGCTGGATTGCACTGTAACATACCTGAGCTAAAGACTCTGGGAACAGAATTTATGGTTAATTTGTTCTTTGCATAGTGTTAGTTAGAGCATAATCATTATTTGACATTTTTAATAAAAGAGAACACCAAAAAAGGCTTGGATTTCAGGCATCAAAGGGGTAAGTGGAGCAGAATACCACATAGATGTAACATAATCTGATAGCGACTGGGTCATAATGAATGGCTGATACATCGAAACTAAGAAGAGTATAAGTCAGGTTATCTCCTGGAGGACCATTGTCCTGCAAAGTTCAGTTCCAACCCTATTTAAACACACCTGAACCAGTTAATCAAGGTCTTCAGACTCAGTAGAAACTTCTAGAGCCCCTTTCACACTGCACGTCGTACCCAGCAAATTGCCGGAACATTGCCGGGTCACCTTATGTGTGAAAGCAAACACATCCCGGGATTGATTCTGGCATTGTACCCGGGTCGGGGACCTAGTAAGATTGCCGGGACAAGCGCTGTGTGAACAAAAGCCAGATCTTATGCCGTGTCGAAGTGATGAAGCGCGTTATCTCGTGACTCTTTTACCGGAAGATCAATGTTCGCGAAAAAAAATATGTGCAAACTGTAATGAAGCAAAGATCAGTTAGTTTCTCACTTTCTGCGCTGATGCCGAGATTGTTAGCTTGCTTCAGTGAAAGTATAACGTGCCTAACATTTTTGACTCATACATTACACGTCACGCCCTGATGTCAAGTGTCATTACAGGACCTTTACGTGTTGTGTGTGAAAGCACACACATATCCCGGGTAATCACTGGCAGTGTGAAAGTGCATAATCTGGCGACCCGCGAACAATTGCCGGAACACTTTACCCGTGTATTTGCCGGAATCGCTGTGTGAAAGGGGCTTAGGCAAGTGTGTTGGAGCTAAACTCTGCGAGATGTTGGCCCACCAGGAGTAGGATGGGACACTGTGACCACTCATAGAAAAATTGGAGAACTTGCATCAAAGATGGTTGACAAGTGATTGCCTTTAATGCTCAAATTGTTTTTTCTTTCAGAAAAACTGAAGCTGGACCGAGACTTCAGCAAATACAACTACCTTAGCCTGGATTCGGCGACAGTCAATGGACTGGACGATGCTGCCAGCTTCAGAACAGTTAGAGTAAGTTTTCTTTCAGGCCTGCCACACACTACATACAGTAGCTTGTTCTTGACACATTATAAGCAGGTGTCATTGGTTCTAACTGTCTTGGGATTAGCTCCGATCCCTGTATGATGAGAAGTTAGCAAGGCACCTTATCTCCCTGGCTTAACTGGATAAGATCACCCTTTACCCACTGAGGAGGAGTTTGATCGGAACAAAGCGATTTGCCTTGTGTCATTATGTAATTTCAGCTTCATTCAAGCCTCTACTTGAAGACAGGGAAGTTGATTAAAGGGGGAATTCCACCTGCTCACAGCTGACTGTGTAAATAGAATCAGTGCTTTTGTTTTTCTCATGCACACTTATTGTCACTGTGAAAACTTGTTGTGCGGAGACCTTGTTGAGCCAGTAGTTTTGCTTCCTTTGGACTCTTGCCTCACTGGCCTTGAGACAAAAAATATTATTATTATTTTAAACATATTTAGCTTCTGACTTATGCAAAAATGTTTTACTATCTATTTTTATTTATTTGTTTTTAACCAGTCAAATTGAATAAAAATGACACACAGTTTTGAAAGTTAGCTTTCATAAGTGTTTATAGTTTCCAATAATAGCTGTAAATTATGTAAAATTAACAAGGCGACTGCCGTTCAGAAGCATCTGCAATGTATTGAAGGCCAAACTACTTAAAATTAAATGATGATAATGATAAAAAAGCATATAGCTATAAAGAGTAAAAAGTCATTAAGGGTTGGCAAGATTCTTAAATATTTTTGAAAGATGTCTTGTATACTCAACAAAAGCTGCATTTATTTGATCAAACATACATTAAAACAGAAAACCGTGATATTGTGAAAAATTATTAAAATTTAAAATGTCATTTATTCATGTGATGTAGAGCTGAATTTTTAACATCATTATTCCACAATCCACATACTACAGAAATAATTCTAATATGCTGATTTCAGCGCAAAAACATTTATTACTATTATTACCAATTTTGACAACAGTTGTGCTTTTGTAAAATACAAAATTTATTTAAAATCACTTTTGATCAATTTAATGCATCTTCACCGCCCCCAAATTTGAAAAGTAGTGCATTTACACTGATAAAACACAGGAACCAATGCATAATGTGCTTAAATACTAAATTTTATTTTCTGGCCCGTTAAGACAAGTGACTTTTCCATCAACTAGCCCAAACCTTTTTTTGTTTGGACCCAGACCTTTGGGTCATCTTTATTGTGAAGCCCTGTTCTTTACTTGTCTTCTGGAAATGAGTGCAGAACGTCTGTGTCCAAGCAAACAATGCAGCCCACATTAAACTGACCAGAATTCAGCAGCGTATCGTACAATACAATACAGTGCAGTTCTGATGAACAATAGTCCTAAGCCAAGCTCTGTGCTGACATCAGAACACCCTTACTCAGCATGTGCTGGGCCTCTGGCTCCGTCTTTTAACCCCTTGCCTGGGGAGTCAAATCTAATTAATTAGAAACATGCCAGAAATAAGGCTCTGTGTGTAGGAGACAGTAAACACTTCCATGAGGGAGGATGGTTGCTATTTATGCTAGGCTGTTAATTCATATACAAAACTCAGCAAAACGTTCATTCTTAGACACAACATGCTTGTCTTGTCAACATGAAAAAAATATATAGAAGTGTGTGTGTGTGTGTGTGTTTATTTATATATATATATATATATATATATATATATATATATATATATATATATATATATAGTGGAAGAATTCAATTGTTACCATTTATTCTGATAAAGAAAGTTATTGGTTTGTCATTCTCTTTTAGCTGTCACATTTCAGCCCTGTACAGCTCACTCACTGTTATCTCTGGCCTTTAGACCATTGACTTTGCCAGTGAACTGCTTGCACGTTTATTATCAGCGATTCCATGACATTTCAAACATAATTTTTGGCTTCACGAGAACAAATATTAACACAAGCTATTGTGGAAGCACATGGAACATGATAAATCATAAGCTGCTGATGATACTATTGGCTAAATCTACTGTAAAATTGAAAAATATACACCTATAAATTAACAATATTATATAGTTCACACAAAAATGGAAATTGTCATCATTTGCTTACCCTAAAGCTGTTCCAAACTTGTACAGCTGTTGAGCACAAAATAAGTTATGTTGAAAAAGGAGGTTGGTAACCAAGCAGTCGCTGGTAGCCACTGACTAATAGTACAGGGTAAAAAAAGTACTATGTTACTCAGTGGATTCCAGCAACTGATTGGTTACAAACATTCTTCAAAATATCTTTGTGTTCAAAAGAACAAAGAAATTCATGTGGGTTTGCAAACAACAACTTTACTCCAAAATATGTAAATAAAGAAATAAAAGTTGTGTTTTGAGTTAAGAACATTTCCCGTATATATGGTTGAATTGAGATCATGAGACAATATCCACAAAAAATGTATAAAATAAAAAATATTTTATTCCGGATTTATTTCCTAGATTTTTAAAAGTTGTCAAATACAAGTTATTCTTAAGAGCAGCTGTAATTGTTGATGTTGTCTCTTTGACAGACTGTGTGTGGTGTGATGGAAAGTTGTGTTCAACACCCTCAGGCTGTCCATTAGTGGAGTGGTTACGGGCCAGTCGATCTCTTTACAGACGTCACCATGTGTACTGCCACGTTAAATGTCCATCGGCAGACCACTATTGACTAAATTTATTTTCTCTTCTGTTTTCCCAGAATGCCATGCAAATTGTGGGCTTCATGGAGGATGAGGTTCAGTCAGTACTGGAGCTGGTGGCTGCTGTTCTCAAACTGGGGAACCTCGAGTTCAAACCAGAGTCTCGTTGCAACGGCTTCGATGAGAGTCGAATCAAGGACAAGAACGGTGAGTGCTAGGCTCCTCCAAAAGCATTGCCCATGCAAACCTTAATATAATTTGTTTTTTAAACGTTTGGTTTGTAAAGGAAAGTACACTGCCCAAGAAACTTTCAAGTGTGAATAATCAGAAATCATAATCCGTATTAATGATACAATGACATAAACATTTGCAAGCACTGAAAAACAAATTAATATGAATGGAGAAATAGTAGGTACTGTGGTGTTGTATGTAGGTTGGTCACTACTGCCATCTATTGATATGTCAAGAGTCATTTACAGAATTAGCTTGCAGTCAATCAACACCACACTGGAACTTACCCAGATAACCCTTGCATCATGTACCATGAATGCATAAGATAATTATATTTTTTATGTATTTGCAAAATGTCAACTACCCAGATATATGTGCTGCAAATGAGTGTTACTCATCACTGCGTGTTCTTGTAGTTTCCCATTGCCAGGCCAGACCCAGACTAAACACCACAATCCATGTCAACACCTCCATTTATATATACTACAGCGTCTGGTTTGTCTGCTGTGCTTTAACCCATTAGCAGTAATGTGATTTCCTCTGCCCTTTCGACCTGATTGCTATGGGCTGAAACGAGACGGATTGAGCTGCTGTGGGATGAGGGGGATGTATACCTGATGTCCAGATCCTCTTAAAACCACTGGAGAGAAGCACTTTTAAAATAGTCTTCAGCTTAAACTCCTTGAAAGGGGCTTAACATGTATCAGTCTTATCCTTGACCTCTAGATTCTGAGAGACGGGCCTTTGATCAGAATGATTGGTGGTTTTAATTTTAAAGACACTAATAGAGTTTTTTTTTTTCTTCCGGATGAGTTTGTTTATCTTTGGCAATTGTCAAATTTGTTTAAATTACATAATGCACTGTCTAGTCTATCCATAAATAATTCTTTAATCTGATCTGCCTGGGTTTGTCTTGCATTTCCTGTCCCAGACCTGAAGGAGATGTGTGAGCTGCTGGGCATCGAGCAGTCCGTGCTGGAGAGAGCATTCAGCTACCGGACCGTGGAGGCCAAGATGGAGAAGGTGTCTACCACACTCAACGTGGCTCAGGTCAGCACACACACCCTCCTTGTTCACAGGATAAACCATTTAACCATTTATTGCTACTTTGTACAATACAAGTATGTTTTAAAGCTAACAAAATAATTAGTAATAGAAATATACTGCAGGCCAAATCTCACTAAAGGCAACTGGAAAGGATATGAACCTGAGGGCTTGATCACTGCAATACTATCATCTGGGGTCCAGTTAGCGAATAGTAAAATGTGTCCTTGCCATCACATCATGTTGTTAAGAGTTTAACTACTAACTTTTGATAGATTAACTTTTGCATCCAGGCCACATGATGAGTTTGAAAAACTATTTTGTTACAGCCATGGGTCATGGAGGAAACTGGAATTAGAAATTAATCTATATATTTTTTCTTGTATAGATAATGTGTAATTCAGATGTTCAGGACATTGATTGTAATTTGAGACTTCTTCTATTTTAGGCCTATTACGCTCGTGATGCTCTTGCCAAAAACCTCTACAGCCGACTGTTCAGCTGGCTGGTGAACCGAATCAATGAAAGCATCAAGGTATGTCTCTCTGGATTTTCACTGAATCTTTGTTGATTGCTGTAAAGTCACAGTAACACAAATTTAGCACTTTTATGAGGACCAAAAAATTACTATTGCCAGTAGTGTAGCAAAGTATGAAATACAACTCACACAAGTCATTTTGAAACTCATTAAATTGTGATGTGTAATATCTATGGTGAAATCTTTCACAGTCACTAAATTCCAGATTGCATGAATTTGATGCTGGACTTTAAATGAAGTAAATAAAGCTTGAATCATACGCTGTGAAAGTACTCAAGACATGCTTATAACCATGCTAGCACCATTTCACATAATTTGTGTTTAGAGTGAGTTGGTTTCTGCCTTGTAACTCACATTCTTCTCTTTTTCGATCAGGCTCAAACCAAATCACGCAAAAAAGTAATGGGAGTGCTGGATATTTATGGTTTCGAGATCTTTGAGGTGAGTGATTTGGTCTGGAATTTTGAAAACGATTTCTCATAAAATCCACGTCATCTCCACCTGTTGATCTACATCAGATGCGTGCAAAGGCAGGTTTCCAGGCTTAACACACCCATTCTGTTTACACAATTTTTGGATGTTGGTGAAAAGTATCCTGCATTTCTGGATTGACACATTTACATTGCACCTCCAGACGCTTAATACCTATGCACAACTTTTGGAGAAGTCTGTACATTTAAATTCAGAATTGCACTTGCATGCATTTTTGTTCTTAAACGTTATTTATATTGCTGACTTTATCGTTGTTGTCATACTAAATCTCAAAAGTGTTTAACGTAATGCAGAGAACTACTTCTCAGGCCTACTAATTCACCTTTCATCCATTTTGGTTTACATTTGTCCATTGCATGTGTTCTGCTGTCTGACTTGTATCACTCTCTCCTGAATGTTGTTTATGTTGTTGTGGCCATGACGACAGAATGGAGTAAGTAGACCTGGGGAGGAAATCCCAAGGCAGTGTGCATGTTGCAATTTTAGCACTTAATCCTAGTCTTAATTCTGCTCATTTTATCTCTGCAGCATAATCCACTGCTAGAGCGAAACCCTGCAGTGTTTCCTAGTAGTATTAGCATGACCTGTAAGCTTGATGTTACAGCATTAGCTCCATTCATCCTAAACTTGGAAGACCTTAAAGGAACAGTTCACCCAGAAAAGGCAACTCTGTCATTATGTATCACCCTCAAGTTGTTCCAAACCCATATCATATGGCTTCAAAAGACTTTGAGTGTATTGCATGAGCAATACAGACTACAGACTTCTTCTTTTTTTTATCTTGAGGGTGATTTAGCATGGCTAAATTTTCATTTTTGGGTGAAGTATTTCTTCAAGCTTCACTGAAACCAGCCAGAGATCTGCAGTGAATTTTGATCTTTTGGGGCTTCAAAAAAAGTAAGAGATGTTGAGGTTATTCTTTGAACAGGGTTAGCTCTCATTACTTCTAGAACACTGCAGTTTTAGGCTAACATGCCAATGTGGCCTCTCAGCAAAGGGTGCCAGAATAAAACTGCCAGCGCCAAGTAAAACAGTGATCTGGTGCTTTTCAGCATGCCATATGCTGGCTTTTGGAAGTGATTTTGGGCTTTTCCTCAAGCCAGGCCCATTGGAACTGAAGATTGTGGTGGCTTTAGTTGCAGAGACTATCATGCAATAGGATTGCTATAAAGATTAAAAAAAGAAAAAAAAAAGAAAAGGATTGATTAATTCCTGAACCCCAGTGTCATGGCTCAATAGTACAATCCTAACTGTTATCATAAGCCAATGAGCATAACATTGAGTTTTACTCTTGCTTTAATTCAACAATAGAATTGGTTCACTGATTGGGGTTTAGCATGAGAAAGTGGAAATGGTTAGTTTTTCTAACCCTGCATTTGCAAACCTGAAAACATTTACTGTGGGTGAAGAGGTTAAAGACTTTACCTCCATTATGAGATTCAGATAAGATTATGCAGCCTTGATGTATATTGTACCATGTTACGCCTTCATTTAATCTTCGCTATAAAGACCTGTTTTGTAAGAGCAGACTTTGTTCAGGGCTATTTTACATGTGTAGTACATGTGTGGTACAAAGTGATTTGTTCTGAATTCTTTAAGGCGGTGCCCCATAAGACTATTTTAAACAATTATGTTTTGGTTGTGGGTGTCACACCAACCGTTTTCACCAGAAACATACATTCATCTGTCAGAGTTCCATCAAAAGCAGTTAAAAATGAAGGATTGATGGCATGTGAATTTTCTCCAATTTCCCTATTACAAATTGCAGAGTGCCATTTTGGCAGCAAACTAATGTGAAGCTTGCTGAAGTAAGAGCAAACATTGTTGCAGAGCTTAGTTTAGACTACTTAGTTTAGAGATGGTAGTATTTTATGGAATACATCAAATATTTACAGATTTTTTTTGACATTGCTCCCCAAAGTCACCAGAATTTCCAATATATCCAGCTTGTAGAGTTACCTAGAGAGAAAGGTGTTTAGTGAATAACGTTGAGTGACGGTTGCCTTGTGGGTGCGCCTGTTTGCAGTGCTGTTTTAGTTTGCAGTGTGCATTTTAATTATCTCGGTTATCATTTGGTCTATGGATTCTCATTTATCTTTTTGTTCCTGCAGGACAACAGTTTTGAACAGTTTATCATCAACTACTGCAATGAGAAGCTCCAGCAAATCTTCATCGAGCTTACTCTCCACGAAGAGCAGGAGGAGTATATCCGTGAGGTAAGCAAAAGTCAGGACATGAAGACAGAAAATGGTACTCACTCAACTTCTGCAACTCTGAAAGTTTTTGAATTAATTTACCTTGGAAAGAAAGTGCTTTCGGACAGGTACCATAACAACATGTACAACATACTGCTGTAGAACTTTTTTATACATAATAAAGAGATGTCGATCTAAAAATGGAACTTATTTGAATTATTTGACTTCTGTCAACCACAATCCTGCACATATAGGATTGTGGGATATATCATGAACAATCACCATTGCAAAGGCAACATTCCTAGTTTCAGATACATCCATCTAATTGCTTTAAAAAAAAAAAGTAATAATATACAGATTATTATGCAGTATGGTGTATGTAGTAAGCTAGTGTTTTCTTCCAAACTGCCTTTGTGTACTATTTGCTTCCTTCTATCAATCCCTTTCCCTCTTGCGCTGTGATTGTGAGGACGGAAACGATCCCTCACTCCAGTCAGTGTAAACACAATTGTCCCTGAAGAGCTCGGAGCTCTGTTTGCTTTCAGAGCTCTGAGTATGTGCCCTGACGCTGCCGTGACCCCTGCACTGTGATATTCCACTCTCTGGCTTCACTCCAGTAGAGTGCATGGGAAAATACCACTGCTCTGAAGACCGAAGAGGGACGCGGGGGTCTAGGGACCAGTCTGCCCCAAACCACATTCCACATTTCCCATTTTTTACCCTCCTCCCGCATACATCCACCTCGTAGTTTGAGGAGCTTTCACACAGTCCAATTAGCCCACAGCTATTTTCCAGCTTGTTACATTCATTGACTTGATTGGCTCTGATTTGAAGTTTAAATCCAGTGGGTTTCATCTTTCTCTAATGGGCCATAAATGGGTCTGCACTCCAGACCCTAAATATCACAGAAATGGTCATGACATGGAGCAACATGGACATCCAGCCATCTGCCGTGTGTTCACTGTATAAGTTTATAGAAATGATTGTTGTGTGTGGCAGTTTGGTTGGTAATTGTCATAAAATTAACTGAATTTTAAATGTTCCCCTTTTTCTTTGGTGCAAGTCATTCATTCGCATTAACCTAGCTAAAATGTATAATGATAATAATAATAATCGTATTGTTTTTGTCAGTTGATGTTGATATTGGAATGTATCACTTTAATAACTTTGGGTTCACTTGCATTTTGGGATCTTTAGTGATTGCAATTAGAACAAATCATTCGACTGAGCCAGTTATGTAATAATTGTGACAGGACGACTACTATTCGTTATTGGATATCTGTTGTGTACCTGTTCAAGTATAGTAAAGCTTGTCTGCGTCTTTCCTAAACCACTCAGGTTTGTCTGTTGAATCTACAAGATTAGTCTTAAGACAGTGTTCTAGGAATATCCTTCTTTAGAAAGAGAAAACTGATGGAAAGTAAACAAAACAAATCTGTGATGTGCCTCTGATTTTGTCTCCAGGGTATTGAGTGGACCAACATTGAGTATTTCAACAACGCCATCATATGTGACCTCATTGAAAATGTGAGTGTGTTTCTGACAATTGTTTCAAACGTATTGCCATTAATATTTCTATAAAAATTAAATTGGGATATCTGCCAGAAGTTCAGCTTAAAGGAGGATATAAGCATATAGCGATCACCTAAAAGCTCACAGATATGGTTTAATACCCACAAATCTACAATATCAGGTTTTTAATGCTGTTGATCTGATTACCGTGATTCTTGTTTTCAGAACAAGAATGGGATTTTGGCCATGTTGGATGAGGAGTGTTTGAGGCCAGGCACAGTGACCGATGAGACTTTCCTGGACAAGTTGAACACAGTTTGTGCTGAACACCAGCATTTTGAGAGCAGACAGAGCAAAAACTCCAAGTTTCTCACAGACCACAGCCTACCACACAACTGCTTCCGCATCCAGCACTACGCTGGCAAGGTGAGAACATAAAGCGTTTCAACATCCCATCATCATTTTTAGTTTTACATACACTGCCATGTAAACTGTGCATCACATGGTCACAATACATTTAGATACAATGTTGTATATGAATTACATTGTGTTCTTCTACTAAATTGTGGAGATGATCTCAGTTCTTTAAAGAATAACCCACATGCAATTTTTTTTTTTACATTTACATTGCATCCAGATCTCATTTGCTGCAAAAATTGCAACAACATAATTGGCCACATGCCCTTTATAACTTGCTGAGTTTTCTTAGTCAGTAAACCGAGTTACAGCTGTTCAAATTTACAAAACAATTATAATAATAATGATGATGGGAGCTTTCCAACCCAAATTGTGTTTTCATATACAAGCACATTAAGAAGGAGTGTAAAGAAGAGTAATATTCTGTATACACAGGTGCTGTATCGGGTGGAGGGATTTGTGGACAAAAACAATGACCTCCTCTACAGAGATCTATCCCAGGCCATGTACAAAGCCAATCAAAGCCTGATAAAGATTCTCTTTCCTGAGGGAAACCCAGCTAAAGTGAACCTCAAGCGGCCCCCCACAGCTGGATTCCAGTTCAGAGCCTCCGTTGGAACGCTCATGAAGAACCTGCTGACCAAGAACCCCAACTACATCAGGTCACAATCACAAACCTTCTGACACTGACCTCATTATGACATAACCACATATTAGGGGTTGCACAAATACTGATTTCTGCTAGTCGTAGTCTTATTTAAAAAAAATAATAATAATACTTGGTTGCCCGACTACTCATGGTTCATGCTACTGTAAATTAAAAGACATGAAATAGTTCTTATCAATAAACGCTTATTAATTTATAGCTTAATGCAACCATTACATATGTAATTTATTATAGGTGATATTACTCTTTCCAAGCTCTGATTTCTGAGAGATGCACGGAGAGGTGTGTGGTGTTTGATTTGCACTATTTTCATTCATAAAGTTTACATTCATTCACTTCACACTCTATTGCGACTTTAGAGGTCTATTAATAAGTATAATATTGCAGTGATCCCCTGACTCAACCGTTATATATATATATATATATATATATATATATATATATATATATATATATATATATATATATATATATATATATATATATATATATATATATATATATATATATATATATATATATATATATATATATATATATAATTTTTTCAATATTTTCACTTTACCAAACTTGTTTTTTTAGGTGCATCAAACCCAATGACAAGAAAGCAGCCCACATTTTCACAGACTCACTAGTGTGTCACCAGGTGCGCTATTTGGGTCTGATGGAGAATGTACGCGTAAGAAGGGCTGGTTATGCTTTCCGGCAGGCCTACGAGCCTTGTCTGGAGCGCTACAAGATGCTCTGCAAGCAGACCTGGCCCCACTGGAAGGGCCCAGCCAGGTTAGACCAAAACTGATCTTGTGTTTTCGTGTTGTTTTAAAGAACTCTTCTTCAGGCTTCACTGTTTTTCTGAACATGTTGTTCAGCTGATGTCATTATACTTTCAGCACTTTGGAGATTAAGCAATTCTTTAAGTGACTGTTCCTCCACCTGCATGACCTTTTTTATACTCATTCATAGTTATTTAAACATGCTGTTTCTTGTCTTAAAACCCCTTTTGTTCCTTTCAGGTTTAACCGTTTCTTGAACACTGTTTGGCTACTGAAAACAGGCCTTTTTTTTTAATTCTATCTATCTGATGGCAAACATGCCAAGACAGAATTGTGGCTAATAACTATGTCACTTCTGGACACTGAGACATTTCACTAAATAGTTTGACAGGAGTATCTTTAGTGTCCATGGAGATTTGGAGTTGCACACCTTATCATGTTATCTTGCATTGGAATGTTGTTATCGTCTCTGTGCCGACAGTGGTTAGACTATGTTTTACTTTTCAAATCACTCAGACACTGTTTATCACTCACATGGTGCATGTTTTTGTGCTAAATCATACAGTGCAATCTCTGACTTTTGTTGCTGTCTGTTCAGTGATGTGGGTGTATTCAGTCCAGTCTGAACTGGCACTGAAAATAACAGATTTTTTTTTTTTAACCTTGTAATATAAATAAATATTCAGCATTATTTGCAATCTTGATCGTGTGTAGATCTGTCAGAGTGTGGCTCTAACAATGCCAAGGTTGTGGGTTCAATTCCCAGAGAATGAGCATATTAGAAAAATATATAACTGGAAGTTGTTTTACATAAAACCATCTTCCAAACAAAAAAAACAAAAAAAAAAGATAATCAGATGATTATTGTATATATTTTTGTATTATTATTCTGAAGTTGTTGTTTTTTAGAAGTGGTCTCAGACTTTTGGACCTACCAAAAAAAAAAAAACATTTGTGAATGGCATGGTTCACTGACGACTCATGGCCTGTTTTCTTCCTATTAGGGAGGGTGTTGAGGTTCTCCTGAAAAATCTGCAGGTTCCTGCTGAGGAGTTTGCCTACGGACGTTCAAAGATCTTCATCAGGAACCCAAGAACGGTGAGTTACTGCCCTAAAGATCACTGACTGTGATCTACACACAGTTATACAGAAGACTGCTCTCTCCTTGTGAGAAACATGGCCAATATATCATTTGACTCCTTTCCAGTTCCAGCATGGCGGATGGCTTGGATTTGTAAGTTTGATATGCGGAATCAAAAGGCCAATGCAAGTATTACATATGGTCACTGAACGGTTTAGTAAGGCTTTTTAAACAGGAAGTCATGTTCCTTCAGGCTTCTCTTTTATAATTAGTAGCAATCGCCCTCATGAAAGAAAGAAATCCAAACAGGCAGTCACACACATGGTTTCACTTATCCCCCCCTCCACTGTTTGTCAGTTTGCATGGGAAACGAGACTCCAGCTGAGAAATTCCAGAGGAGCCCATGAAACCCCTGTATTGAAGCCTGGGCGTCAGTCACCAATCCAGCACTTTGGAGCATTTATCTTATCCTTGTCCATTCTTCCTGCATAATCTCCAGATGTTTGTTCAAAGCCAGTGGACGACTTCTGCCCAGCATTAATGTAGTCTTAGTCATTTCACCTCTTTTCCACCAAAATGTTGTTGGTGCGAGAGCCCGTGCTTGGACAAGGGATCTACAAACTCAATCATGTAATAGACTTTGTTTCTACATAACCTGGCCACAGACAAACAGCGCATCTCAATCTTTGGATACGAGTCTAAAGGTCCGGACACATTTATCATTGCTCAGTGATATTCTGCAGGCATAATCCAGTCATTTCAACAGTAAGCTGTACAATCCTGACAATGAAAAGCTCCTCACACAGATTTTTCTTGGGTTCAAGCTGTTCACACAAATTCACCATGTTAACCAATAAAAAGCTGCTTGATTTGAAAGTGGCTTTTGTGTCAGTTGTGCTTCATAGGTCACTACACTATTGCCAATAGACCTTTTTTGCCACAAAATTTGGCAATTTACAATATGACCACACCTTTTACTGCAGCATTTAACTTATTTTGCTGTTAGCCTCTGACATTAGTAATTCCTGGTTCAAGAAACCCAGCTGCTTTAAAAGGTTAAGAGCCAAGCACCTTTCTGTGCTGAAAACTCCAGATAAGGGTTATGTGTGGAAGGTGTGAAGGGAGTAAACTATAGCTCTATAACTATATAAATTTGGTTCAGACCAATTTGGCAGACACTGTCAACAGCTACTTAATACCAGAGGATGCTGGTCCCACTATGTCTGGAATTTATTTTGCTGATCTTGGAGATCATCAGAATCCTGTGGCATATAAAAAGGACATCATGTGGTCTCACAAAAGATCTCTATATCAAATGTGTGGCTCTCACGGTCTTATCCTTGGGAATTTGGTCATGTATCTTGCTTGCTCACACTGCACACACATCTGATTTGTTTTTCAAATCGGATCTTGTTCAAATCTGCGACTGACTGTCTGCACTATCATTTTGCAAGTGATGAAATCTGATCCATCCATTCATACAGTGTTTATCTACATCAGTTGCTAAAGTAATGACGTAGCCATCCGCACAATGCCAACAGCTGAAAGTATGGAAAGAGAAGACTTTTTTTAATGTCTTGGCTCTTTTTCATCAGTGTGGTGCTGAGCTGCATCAGCAATAAAGGAAGGTTTATACATTAATGCATAAGTTGTGTTCGTATATATGGGTTTGGTTTATATCAGGTGTGTAAAAGGCTGATTTACAGTTTGATACTGATTTTATTTATTTTTTCTTCAGCTCTTCTTCTTGGAAGAGAAGAGGAGGCAGTGTCTAGAGGATCTGGCAACACTGATCCAGAAGATCTACCGTGGCTGGAAGAGCCGCACTCACTTTCTCCTGTTGAAGAAGAGCCAGGTGGTGGTGGCCGCCTGGTACCGAAGATTTGCGGTGAGCACCATTCACTACGCCTGCCACAGAAAACGTACTGTTTCTGGGATCAGGGGCGGAACTTGTTTAAAACTCAAAATTGCTGGTTGTTTTTGACTGTAGCAACAAAAGAAGTACCAGAACATCAGGTCCTCTGCCTTAGTGGTTCAGTCATTCATCCGAGGATGGAAGGTAGGGTTCAGGTGCACCGCATGTCATTTCCTTCAGCAAACAAAGGGCTCTCCTCACTGTGTAACCCCCTTTTCACAGGCCCGGAAGCTTCTGCGTGAGCTGAAACACAAGAAGAGATGCGAAGAGGCCGTCACAACTATTTCTGCCTACTGGCATGGAACTCAGGTACTGAACACGGCTTCTTCTTGAAAAAGGAAATGGTGAATTATGTGGTTAGATTTTCAATGCTGGAGCTTCTCCACTGCTTTTGCTTTGTTTTTCTCCTTAAATCCTAATTTCACTTCTGCTTTTGATTTGACTTACTCTTTTCAATCACTCTCTTCTTGTCATATTTCTGACTTTAACCTTTGCCATCCTGTCTCTGCTTCCACGTGGCCCTCCTCGGCTAACATCCGCAGGCGCGCTGGGAACTGCGGCGTCTTAAGGAGGAGGCACGGAATAAACACGCCGTGTCTGTCATTTGGGCAGCTTGGCTTGGAACTAAGGTATTTAACGAGTCTGCCAAACCTAGTCATCTCCATCCCGCCTCACCCAAGCTTTGGATGTCATCCCTTTTGTTTGCTTTTGACTAACAGTTTTATCATCTTGTAGGTAGCATCTTATGAGAAATAATCGGGAAATACTAACGTATTGTTCGTTTGCTGACATGGTGGTGGCAGATGTATACCCAAATAACAAAAAGTGTATGAATTTGAGTGCATGTGTGATTCATATGTCCTTAAAACTAACCCATTTCGATTTCTACTTCATAACCCTTAACAACTTTTTTGTGTGCATTTTAGATCTGTGATATGTTTCTGCTTTCATGTTTTAAAGTTTCAAAGACTATATTAACTTTTTACAACCCCAGGTTCAGACAGAGCTGATTAGTTTTGAATTTGAATGGTATTGGCCACACACTAATTGTGATTTATAACAAAAAAAAAATTGGAATTTGAGGAAGGAGTCACTTAACAGAAATGTAATAAGTCCAATAAAATGACACAAGTGCTGAAACAAAACATGGAAAATTGTCATTGCTTTGGGCTAATTCTTTTTTTTTTTTTTTTACATAACAATTGTTGGACATATTTCTAAAACAGTAGGAGAATAAACAGCCATCACAACAGATTTACATTATGAGAGAGAGTACCACAAATTGTCCACCTGTTACAGCATAATAAAAATCTAATTTGAAATTAAAATGGTAATAGATGTAATATTTTGAGCTGTTTTCTAACAAAAAACATAAATCCGACCCCCCCCCCCCCCACCATTAATTGAACTGCATTCTCAGCTGATGACAAGTTCTTTTATGAAAAAATAGTACTTTTACCAAATTATTGTCTCTCTGAAAATGTCCTGATTTACAACACTCTTGTCTTTAACACATGTTCTTAATACCTTTCCACCATCCTCTTCTTCATCTTCTTAAAAAAAAAAAAAAAATGCCACACTGAACAGGCTCGGAGGGAGCTGCGGCGCTTAAAGCATGAGGCTCGCAGTAAACAGGCCGTGTCTGTCATTTGGGCCTGCTGGCAAGGAACCAAGGTATTCCCCACTACGTCTGTGTGGCATCCCATCCTCCATTTAACCCATCTCACGCCTCCATATGTACCTGAGGGGGATCATGACCCATGTTCCTTAAGCTCATCCCATCTGCTGTTCATGTTGAAACATTCTGGATACCACAGCATGAATCATACTTGCATTGTAGGCGATTGTAAAAATAAGATGAATGGTATGTCAGAGGATGTGAACCGGGAGAGCAGGGTTAGCATGTGTTGCTTTGGGGGCAGAACTGAATGTGATCTTTTAAGCCTCTTCCTCTGATTGCCAATGGATTAAAGCTCATCCAGACGGGCACCCTGCTGGCCGATTCCCACACAGCAGGCTGGCATCACAGCCGGCATGATCTCTGTCCATACAGAGTGCCCCATTTTATTAAACACTTTCTAGGAGTCTGGACCCCATATGTTTGGTCATCTTACAATATTCAGTAATGGCATAAATCAGGGATATGCACATTTTTGTAGCAAGGTTTTTTGTAAGTTTTACACAAAACTGTAAGATTTGGCTATAAAGTTATTGTGTGTGTTTTTTTTTAATACTTTTAATACTTTAGGCTGTCAAAGTTACTCTGTAAAAAAATATATTTAACGTTTTTTTAAAAACTAGTTTTACATTTATTTTGGTTTTAATTGTCTTTTTTTGGGTGGGGGGTGGCTTTTTTGTAGAAAAGCAAGATAATTAAGAATCAGTAAATAAAAAATAAAAGTCTGATTAAATTTGAATTTGGTTTTAAAATGTGTAACCATAAACCACAGATAAGTCTTTGACAAACTTTGCCAGTTAGTGATGTAAATTATCCTGATTCGTAAATAAGGATATATGGTTTGATGAATTGCAAAACCTGAATTGATCTGATTATTAATCAGATATACAGCTGCATTTCAATAAATTAGAATGTTGTGGAAAAGTTCATTTCAGTAATTCAACTCAAATTGTGAAACTTGTGTATTAAACCAATGCAAACAGACTGAAGTAGTTGACGTCTTTGGTTCTTTTAATTGTGATTATTTTACATTTAGCAAAAACCCACCAATTCACTATCTCAACAAATTAGAACATGGTGACATGCCAATCAGCTAATCAATTCAAAACACCTACAAATGTTACCTGAGCCTTCAAAATGGTCTCTCAGTTTGGTTCACTAGGCTACACAATCATGGGGAAGACTGCTGATCTGACAGTTGTCCAGAAGACAATCAATGACACTCTTCACAAGGAGCCACAAACATTCATTGCCAGAGAAGCTGGCAGTTCACAGAGTGCTGTATCCAAGCATGTTAACAGAAAGTTCAATGGAAGGAAAAAGTGTGGAAGAAAAAAAAAAAGATGCACAACCAACTGAGAGAACCGCAGCCTTATGAAGATTGTCAAGCGAAATCAACTCAAGAATTTGAGTGAACTTCATAAGGAATGGACTGAAGGTTTGGTCAAGGCATAAAGAGCCACCACACACAGACGTGTCAAGGAATTTACTGAACCACAGACAATGCCAGAAATGTCTTACCTGGGCTAAGGAGAAGAAGAACTGGACTGTTGTCCAGTGGTCCAAATTCGTCTTTTCAGATGATAGCAAGTTTTGTATTTAATTTGGAAACAAAGGTCCTAGAGTCTGGAGGAAGGGTGGAGAAGCTCATAGCCCAAGTTGCTTGAAGTCCAGTGTTAAGTTTGCACAGTCTGTGATGATTTGGCATGCAAAGTCCTCATCCTCATCCTTTCTAATCACCCTATTACTTGCCCGCTTGATCCTATTCCATCTCATCTCCGTCAAGCCATTTCTCCTGCAGTTGTACCTGCACTCACTCACATCATCAACACATCCCTCTACACTGGTGTTTTTTCCTCATCATTTAGACAGGCTCGTGTAACTCCACTACTTAAAAAACCCACCCTCAATCCATCTCTTTTAGAGAACCACAGACCAGTTTCCCTTCTTCCTTTCATTGCAAAAACACTTGAACGAGCTGTGTTCAACCAAGTCTCTACATTTCTCACACACAACAATCTCCTTGAAAGCAACAAATCTGGCTTCAGAAGTGGACATTCAGAATCCAATCTTCAGTAATTATGCTGCTTGATCGGTCTTCTGCTTTTGACATGGTTAACCACCAGATCCTCCTATCAACCCTACTGGCAAAAGGCATCTCAGGAACCACACTTCAATGGTTTGAGTCTTACATATCAGATAGGTCCTTCAAAGTATCTTGAAGAGGTTAGGTGTCCAAGTCACAACATCTAACTACCGGGGTGCCTCAGGGCTCAGTTCTTGGACCACTTCTCTTCTCTGTCTACATGACATCATTAGGTTCTGTCATTCAGAAACATGGCTTTTCATACCACTGCTATGCTGATGACACTCAACTCTACCTCTCATTCTATCCTGATGATCTGACGGTAGCTATTCACATCTCAGCTTGTCTAACAGACATTTCTTCCTAGATGATGGACCATCACTTTCAACTCAACCTTGCCAAGACAGAACTGCTTGTGATTCCAGCAAACCCATCCTTTCATCACAATTTCACCATCAAGTTAGGCACATCAACCATAACTCCAGAACTTCCTTTTTTGAAAACCAAAGTCACTGCACCCGTTTACCATTAAATTTTGGAGCACTTCATTCTACCTTCTGCTGACCAGCTTTGTAAAAATGCTGATTTCATTTTACAGCAGGATTTGGCACCTGCCCACACTGTCAAAAGCACCAAAGGTTGGTTAAATGACCATGGTGTTGGTGTGCTTGACTGGCCAGCAAACTCACCAGACCTGAACCCCATAGAGAATCTATGAGATATTGTCAAGAAGATGATGAGAAACAATGCTGATGAGCTGAAGGACACTGTCAAATAAACCTGGGCTTCCATACCACTTCAGCAGAGCCACGAACTGATCTCCTCCATACCATGCCGAATTGAGGCAGGAATTAAAGCAAAAAGAGCCCCTACCAAGTATTGAGTACAAGTACAGTAAATGAACATACTTTCCAGAAGGCCAACAATTCACAAAAAAACTTTTTTATTGGTCTTATGAAGTATTCTAAATTGTTGAGATAGTGAATTGGTGGGTTTTTTAATTTGTGAGCCAAAATCACCACAATTAAAAGAACCAAAAACTTAAAATACTTTAGTCTGTGTGCACTGAATTGATTTAATACACTAGTTTCACAATTTGAGTTGAATTACTGAAATCAACGTTTACATGACATTCTAATTTGAGATGCACCCGTAAATATATTACGTACGTTTTAGACTCTGTTTTGCCTGTTGCCATCTTGTTTTATTATAACGTGACCGTTTTGATTGCCTGAGTAACCTCGTGGCTGGCTGTTTTTGGTCTATGGGCTGGACATTGAGTATCCCTGGTGTAGATTTTATCCTTTAGATGAGAAAGTCATCTCGTTCCATCCACAAGCCCATGTGAACTTCTCTTTGCATGTTGGGATTGCACTGCACTGCTGTTTTCTCCCACCCCATCTGAGTGGCCTTTGCCTTGTTGAGGTTGATGTGGCTTATTTTATTGTGTGTTTGTGTGGTGTGCACATTTAAGAGAGCAGTTGTACTCTTACTTTCTTTTTATTGCTCATTTTCCCTTCATCTCGCTCATGTTTTGTTAACCCCATGAAAAGAAATGTGCTCTCCACAGGAAAACCTCAACAATGTCCATCTGTCTTAACCAACAGCAAACAAAGTTTCTTTACCACGGAAATGGTGTGTGATGTGTGCCTATCTGTGGCTCTGGAGTTATGCTGCTCCTTCTCGCTCTGCTTTTTACAAATATTTATCATCTTTTTGCATTTATCCCCTTCTTCCTCCCTTTTTCACAGGCACGTAGAGAGCTGAAACGCTTGAAGGAGGAAGCCAGGCGTAAGCACGCTGTTGCTGTAATTTGGGCCTACTGGTTGGGACTAAAGGTATCTTCCAACCATTTTCCAGGCATCTGAGTCTTTTGGAAATGAGTAGGAAGCATCCATATAACCAGTCTGTCGCACAACTAGCTTCTCTGTTATGAACTAACAATATAATCTTACCCTAGAGTTCAGTTCCACAGGTCCATTAGTATCCAAGGCAGTGATGCATATAAGCATTGTCTTAGCATTGTCATAAGCAAGGGCAAAATAAGGCTTTAGATTATAGATGTGTCTCTATAATGCACAATTAAATCTGTTCTCATAATCCAGGGCTTTAGAAAAGCTTCCTCTGGAGAGATTGGATGCAGATGCTTTTCCTTCTGTATTCCTGAAAACTGGCACTGTGCAAAATAGCTGTTAGCATGACACTGTGCAGCCTGCCTGATGAAATGTCTGTGTTTGTCAGGGGTTGATAAGGGTGTTTTGCACACATGTATGGGGCCATTCTTTAAATTTATGAAACTGATTGATCATTGATGCCGATTGGTCAATGCAATTACACTGTGTATATATAGACCATTATGATGTGAATTAAGTGAACTGGAACTTGCAAAATGAGCTACAGGATAAGCCAGGCTTTATGAAAAAAGTATGCCTTGAGGACATCTGAATTGCAGAGAAGAATTGCATGAATTATTAATGATTTGAATGACTTTGCCCTAGTAGCCCCTCCCTAGTACAGCCATGTTTTCTGTCTGTTTCTGTGCCTGTCCTGTCTGCATGCTGCTCCTAACATTCTGTTGGCTTTCACAGACATTAAAGGTCTTTGGTGTGTTGTCCCCACTATTGTTTTTGTTGTTGTTATTGTTTTATAAGTGTTTTTTCCTATCATTTGCTGTCATTACTTTTTTTCATGTTGGGGTGACTTTTGTCTTTACAGGTTCTGTAAAGATAACGGTGTACTGTATGACTGTGGACCTCTCATTGTTTCGATCACAGCATCAGTTCTCTTTTGTCTTTGCTTTCCAGTGCACTGCTCTTGTGTTAAGACCCTCACTTATCTGTCCTGACAGTGTCCTGTCCCATTCCTGCCTTCATCACAAAACTTTCAATACAAAAAGTGACAAACCTACTTTTTCAGGTCCGTCGGGATTATAGGAAGTTCTTCAGAGCTAATGCTGGCAAGAAGATCTATGACTTCACCATTCAGAGAATTGTAAGTCACTTAAGTAGCTGAATTGTCTACTAATTTTTACTAATCACCTAGTAATCCAAAAAGCAGTCTTACTTGTTGGTTGGACACTGTTTACCATGTAAATCACCACAAGCTGTGCAGCATCTGGTCTTTGCAGTTTCTGGCGAGTCCATTTGATGGAGAGCATGGCTTGTTTATTATATACATTGTAAAGCCAACAATCCTGCTTCAATTTTTGACTTTAATTTCAAATATGCTTGGCCACAACCAATTATACCAAGTTAGCAACACACTGCTAAGTCCATGTATACAAATGCAAATTAAAGTCATGTCTTTTACATCTAGCTCACTTCATGTATCCTTCATGTATCCAAACCCATTGAAACATGATTTCTGACACGTTCTCTGCCTTTCATAATTCTCCAGAGAAGAAAGAAAATACTCCCATGAGGGACTAATGTGAGTTTTTGTGTACAGATGCAGAAGTATTTCATGGGCTTGAAGAAGACAATGCCTTCCATGTCACCAGTTGACAAGAGCTGGCCAGCTCGCCCCTACGGTTTCCTGGATGGGACGCATCAAGAGCTCAGGAGGGTTTTCCATCTGTGGAGGGTTTGTGTCTTTAGACACATCTGTATATAAAAAATATATCTCTAAAATTAACTATTAAGACTTTTAATCTGGCTGGTTTTAAATGAATGTATCCTTATGGAATCCTTCAATTAGTGCAAGAAATACCGCAGCCAGTTCACAGAAGAGAAGAAGGCCACCTACGAGGAGAAGCTTGCGGCTAGTGAACTCTTCAAAGATAAGAAGGCCTTGTATCCTAGCAGGTAAGGAATAAAAAGTCAAGTCAAGTTCCTTTTTGTACGTGGACTTATATAATTTTTTTTTTATTGCCATAACACACATCCTCTGCTTTACAGTGTGGGGCAGCCATTCAAAGGAGACTATGTGGAGATAACCAAAAACCCAAAGTACCAGAAGCTCAACAGCTTGGTAGAGGATAAAGTTCTGCTTGCAGATGTGGTCAGTAAAATCAACCGTGCCAATGGCAAGGTGAGGACAATTAGCTGTGTTCCTGTAGAATTTACCGTATGAGCGATTGATGATGGACATTCAGTCATTTTGACCATCAGTCATACTGAACTCTCTGTAACATACAAACCCCTTTTTTTGACAAATTCCCAAATGTATCGCATTAACATTTAGTCATTTAGCAGATGCTTTAATCCAAAATGACTTACAAATGAGGACAATAGAAGCAATCAAAACCAACAAAAGGGCAAAAAAAAATACAAGTGCTATAACAAG
This sequence comes from Carassius auratus, assembly GCF_003368295.1. Taxonomy (NCBI): domain Eukaryota; kingdom Metazoa; phylum Chordata; class Actinopteri; order Cypriniformes; family Cyprinidae; genus Carassius; species Carassius auratus. The sequence continues at coordinate 31,818,596 of NC_039251.1, forward strand.
TTAACTCGACGCCGTACATGTAGCAAGTTTTTTTTAATGGTACATGCAATTTGGATCGGAGTATTCATGACAAATACAACTGCTGGATCAGATTCTGCAGTAGATGGCATGAACTGGAAAATTGTGAATGTTTTTTTTTTTTTCAAAGCAATCTATTTGTATTGTAAGGTCAATCCTTTCATCCTAAAGTGTTGGCTTTAAAGACGACAACTTCATTTTTAGGGAGCTCCAAGAATTTTCCTCCTGACCAAGAAGAGCTTGGTTCTGGCTGATCAGAAGACGGGCCAGGTGAAGGCCAGCGTTCCCCTGCTGGACCTCAGCAGTGTTTCTGTGAGCACACAGAGCGATGGCTTTTTCGCTCTCAAGCTCAAAGAGGTATGACATTCAGTAACTCATCTCAGGTAGGACTCCATGTGAGTCAGGCCCACTACTGACCGTGTTCTCTCTTTAGGGTTCTACATCTGCAGCCAAAGGCGACTTCCTGCTGAGCAGTGATCGACTGATTGAGATCATCACCAAACTTCATCGCATTGGGGCTACTTCAGCTGACAGAAACCAGATCAATATCGATATTTCAGATGAGTAAGTGTCTAACATTTATCTTGTTTCCTCAGTGTCACTCTTGTGGCTTAACTTGCTCTCTCCTTTTCAGGTTCTTAGTGCAGTTCAAGCAGGACAAAGTGTGTGTGAAATTCATCCAGGGTACACCAAAGAACGGCAACGGTGTCGCCTGCAAACGTAAAAACAACCGTCTTCTGGAAGTGTCTGTTCCATCACCATAAGGAGCGATCAGCTTGGCCCACTGAAGGGTGTCATCTCTGAGATTCTTCACTCTCCCCCAATCCCGTGACGATCATGCAATTATGTTGATCCTGTCATTTCTGATTCTAAATAGTCAGGTTTTTGGCTCCTATAGATTTTACTGCTTCCCTGCTAACAGTAGGGTGGAAGTCCATCATTCTCTCTCTTCCCAATATGTGGGGCTGATCAGAGCTGGTCTTTAATTGAAATAATGTTAACCGTTATGATTACAGTGAAATGCTTTGAGACTGGCATTGGCTGAAGATTCACTTGGTGACTCTCTCCTCACGCTCTGCTAAGATATAGCCATGTCTCTGAACCAGTGTTTGCTTGCTGGGAGAAACTTTGTAAATAGAGATGCTGAAGGGTGTTGAAGGGCTCCTAGCAGGATGCTGAAAAGCTACAAAATGTAAGATTGCACTTTTTCACTAGGGGTGATGGTCAGGAAAGACCGGTTGGCTGGTTTGTGTTTATTTTTCTGTTCTATTGTCATCTTGTGTTTCTAGTGCAGAACAGTCATTTATTTACGGGAAAAAAAAGAAAATACTAATCTGACTTTTGCCAAATGATAAAGCATTTTGCAATCCAAAACCTTGTGCCATTTAGCCGTTCCTCTCCGGGAGAAAGACATTATCTTGTATACGTTATAGTGCAGACACTTTCTTATTTATAAGCCAAATAATTATGATTCTTTTCAGTTTCATGATAAATGCCAAACGATAACATTTACAATCCTGCTTTTTCACATGTATTATGTTTATAAATGCTTGCTTTATTCAGTACATACATTAAATCAGGGTATTATCGTTTAAAACCACTTCCCCAGTTTTAGCATGTCACTGAAATTCGATTTACTATACCTGCATCATTCATATATATATATATATATATATATATATATATATATATATATATATATATATATATATATATATATATATATATATATATATATATATATATATATATTCATGCAGGGCATCGTTTGAACTCATGGGGCCCAAATACCAATCATGTCCCTGCATTTATGATAATATAAAGATCTTCTCACATCTGGATTGAGACTAGTAGTCAAGACACCTGTTGAGCACTTGTTTCAGAAGGCCTCACAGAAGAAAAACTGACGCTAACAACCTGAACGCTGGTACGATGTTTGCCAATCCGCTTCAGTCAGTCCTTTTACTTAAAGCTGCATGTATATGAGCTGTAGAATTTGTGTGGACCTTGTATGGAAGGAGGCTAATAATCGTAGCTTTGATATTTGTTGTCCTTTAGCTGTATCTTGGCAAAATGTATATGCCCTCTTTGCCACTGGAATGTGGGCTGCATTTATTTTTGGCTCGCTCACATCTGCTAATAATAAATGTAGTGTTTTTCTTAAGGTCTTTTTTTTTTTTTTTTTTTATAAAAGTTCAAACAGCCATGCATTCATTGGATGCAAGGCAAACAATACACAACGCTTAAGTATATGTTGTTTACCAAGATCGTGGATGATACTTTTTTCAGTCATATTTAATGTGCTATTTTCTCACGTTGTTTAAGTGGACATGAACTTCTGAAGACAAGGCCCGCCGAAATAACTTATCTGCTTCAGTTCCATGATGCTTTTTGATGTGATTTTGTAATTTTACAGTAAAAGCATAACTCAAGTTTAGGGGAGTGGATTATCATCATCTTCAGTACCAGACATTTGTGGAAGCTGAATTACTTTATTATCTAGAATACTGCATAGTGCCCGTCTTTCATGCTTTAAGCTCTTGGTTCTTTTCCTCTTCCATGTCAGGAGTTTGCATTGAAAGAGAGGTAAATAATTGTATGCATTGTTTTGTGCCTAAATGTAACCTGTTTTGAAAGACATGAAAACATGGAAATGTTTCATCAAGTACTAAGTGTAATAAATGACAAGTAATCATTTTTATTAAATTAAAGCAATAAATAAATGACTTTGTTGATTTGGTTGTTTCTCTCATCTTCATCAGAACACTATGTAGAATGTTTAAAATTGTCTTGATTGTAAATAAGTATTAAACATTTCACATTTCTCAGTGTGAACAGCTTTTTGTAAAATTATATTGTGTAAATTATAAATGGTTGATTGTAAATTCCTAATATATAATCTGTATTCGTCAGTAAATAAGACACATGAATGCACCGGAGTAGTCATGCAGTATGCCTGGATTGGGCAAAGGTTATGTTTTTCTTTCTCTCTCTTTTCCTTTTAATTAAGTTTCAATTTAAATGGAAAGTTAATTAGTTTAGTAAAGCTAGCTTAATCTACTGTATATATTCAGTGGGTACATGACCCTGTTGAAAACACATATTTGCCAAATGTACTGGTTTACTGGATCCTTTCTATCTGGGACTGAACTTTAAACGAGTGAAGAAAAGTTTAAATTTTCAACCATTTAATCAGTTCACAACCTCGTTACACCAATATAAGATGTTAAAACACAAGGAAATGTAGTTTCTGTATAAAAGTTATAGCATAAAAGTACAAATGACTGCAAAAGAGAGAGATCCCCCTTGCCTCTGGACCAAGGGGGGCAGCTCAGACCAGATGTTTTCCATCACATCTGGAGAGATGTCCCGGGTTGAATTCTGTGGTTTGAGGAGACTGCTGGTGGCAGGTCTCTGTGGAGTAGGCCTTGACAGATTGTGGATGTAGTGTTTAAAAATAGCACCCAACTGCAGAGCTGCCCTCCCAAAGTTCCCACCATTGTGCAGTCTGGGAACACAGTGGAGGACAAACCCCCTGCAACAGGCCGTCCCATAGACACACCTAGAAGAGCTCGTCATCTCAGCCCCTAAAAATCCTGTGTTAGAGTTGTGCAATATGCAATAAACCTGCAGTAGTAATTTTTCATTTTAGTATCCACCGAATGTTTTTTTTTTTTTTAGCCCTCTTCATTACCGACTCCCAAAGACCACCCATAGTAGCTTATTCTTCACAGTCTCTGTCAATTTTGTTGATGGCTTGTTGTGACTGCACCTAAAATAACTGGTGATATAAAGTCATAGCAATATTTTCAAGACTTACCTCAGCTGTGTTCTGTGGGTTTTATTCAGCATTGAACAAATAAATTAGAGAAGCTTCAACTGTAATGTTTGTGAATGAAAAAATCATCAGCTTGAACTGCACTGATCTTTAGCGCCCTCTGGTGTATAAATTGCAGAGGCACAATATCTGGCTTCAGTCATGGGGGCGAGTGGAGCTCCACTCCAAAGCGGAAATACGTCACCTCCACTAGCGACGCGGCCGCCATGTTGGTCCGGGCTAACTTTTAAAACGGTCCGTCTTTTTAATTTATTTTGTTAAAACTTTAGTTTTGTATTATTAATAGTTATATACATGTATAAAGGGTGCTTTGCAAGTTATGTCACCTGTTTGTACGCAATGTTGATATTTTCTGTACTTTTATCTTTACTACATTTACCTAGTAGAAATAATACGAAAAATAATAATAAACTAATATTTCACGGTTTATGACAAGAGGGCGCTAAAGTCTTCTTTTTTATTCTTCTTATTTATGCCTGGGCACACCACATCTGCTGGGCTGGGGACACAAAGAAGACATGAGCACAGCAAAACTGGAACAAAACTATATCTGTGTGCTGACGTTATGTAAATTCAACACAGAAAAGTACTGCATCATTCACCTTTGATAGTCCCAAAGCAGACAAGGTGATGGTGCTCAGAAGTTCCAGTCGCCTCTCCAGAAGTGCTCTCTTTGGAGGTATAATGAGGATAGATAACACTTGATATATTTGATCTGAAACTAAAAAGTTAAACAACAGAATAATAGAACAACAAAATAGAAAAAATGGATACATGTCAATGTCACATGTAAAAAGACATTTACTTTTAGGGAGGCAACATACATTTAAAATATAAAGAGTGCTGCATCTTCCATGCTAATCTCTGGAAATGAATGAAAAATTAAATATGAAAGAATATGACTTTTTAACATACAAAACGATTGTGTCCTTTCATTATTCACTACGTTATTTTAACACAAGCCACCAAAACTGAAGTTACACCTATGCTAGCCATCATGAAAGATCGGCGAGACAATCACTGTATTGATGGTAAAAATGTTAAAACATGTGTACCTTGTTGGTGAAAATATTTCAGTGCAATCAAGAAATATAACCATTTTAGTAAAGGCAACTGATACTTCAAACGTGTTTCCATACTGTAGTGAACATGAATCACAAACCGCAATTATTTTGGTAATTTTTTGAGTGTTTTTAGGTGATGCATGCCAAGTTTTGAAAAAATTGCAGGGGTTAGTTGTAACACACGAGATGGAAGGATATAAAACTGGAGCGACAACAGTGAAGGATGAGAGAGGACCAGGCCTGGGCCTTTATTTTATGTTTGCTTTTTATTTGTGCGCATCAGTCGTCCATGAGGGACGTTTATTTTTTAATTATTAAAGTTTCATTTGATTGTCCGCCGGTTCCCGCCCCACTCATCACATTCAGCTTGGTTTTATTTTATTCATTTAAAATTAGATAAATCTGCTTAATCTCCAATCTGTTATTTATCAGTTCAGATCATTTTTGATAACTAGCAGAAGACACAGTTTCAAATTCCAGTAGCACAGATTTGAGGCTCGTTGTATTGTTAATTCTTAAAAAATGCTATCATTTTATTTTAATAACAAAATATTTTAGTTTATTATGTATATTTTTTTCATTCGATCACATGCCCCTCAGATGTTTTACACCTATGGGGCATGTTGTCTGATTTCACTTCCATTTTTTGAGGGTAGATAAAGAAAAATGTATACACTGTAATTATGAAACAAAGCAACATATTTATACTAAGTGTAAAATTACTCTGGATAAAAAATATATATATATATATATATATATATATATATATATATATATATATATATATATATATATATATATATATTCTGAACCCTGAGTGGATGTACACTTTCTTGTCCACTGAAATGACATTGACATATGATTTAGACTAAATTAATGTTAAGGATATAAATCTGTTATGAATAAAACAATGTTCTAAATTATAAAATTATGTATGTGATGAATTTATACATCAAATTATTCAAAATGTGCATTAAGAAGGTTAAATACCATTGTAATGTTGTCAATTTCGGGGCTTATAATGCAGCAATATTATATGTTTTAAGGGATCCCATCATGAGTCAATGATGAGATAACTAAAATTTTTTATTAAATTATTTTGCTTTCTTTATTAAGTTCAATTGAAAAATTTTGACTTCATTAAATGGTTATTATTACTGTTGTAAATAATAAAGTAATAAATTATTTTAAATAAAATATTATTTATGTCATAAAATGTGTATTTAACATTCCATAAAAGAACATAAAGGTTACACATTCTTTTAGACTTATGAAGACAACAAACACACTGTTAAATTAATTCAGCAAACTGGGTATGCACATTTAACCAGTGGTTAAATCTGACGTTTACTTGGTAAAAAGAATTGACTATTTATAAGTCATACAGTGTCCCATATTAGAGCATGAGCTGTCCCACATTAGAAAATCTACAAATTCTTAAACGATTTGGCACAAGGAGCACTAATAAATGTGCCATTTGCCCTTTAATTACAAAAAAAATAATTATGATAATAATAATAAAAAAAGTAATCATATATATATATATATATATATATATATATATATATATATATATATATATATATATATATACATATATATATACATATATATATATATATATATATATATATATATATATAAAGATGTTTGCTAAAAACAGTATTGTACCTCAAGGATAATCATTATGTTATTACATTAATCTGTAATGAAGCACATTATAAGAAAGAAAGAAAGAAAGAAAGTTTATCTTTAAGTTATTGTGGTTCCACTTCCAGGGAACTCTACGCTGCACATTGGGGAATGCAGCATGGATGAAAAATTAGATTTGATGGATGATACCATCAGGAAAACCAGAGAATGAAGCTATGAAAAGAGTCCTGAGTAAAACCATCAGTGCAGTTTATAACGGGGTCTATAGCTTATTCTAAACTTCTGTTTCGTTCAGTTAAATGTACAATACTTGCATTTCCTTGGCCTGGAATGAGCGTCTGGATGCAAAGTCTTGATGCTTTGGAGGTTCAGTGGTGTAGGAGTCACGAACAGAGGCCTGTTCTGCCTTTTTTCGAGGTGATTTTGAGGTTGCATTTTGGGGTAAGGGTCCATAGACCCTTTGGTTAGATGAGGGGGCATTAGATATTATTTGTTAAATGTAATAAATAGTTGTGTGTCTGATTGGTCCAAAAGCTACACAGCAGCGATTTAGTCTTCCAAAGAAAAAAAAAAAGAAAAAGAAAAAAAGAATTAATCTTCCAGGTTCTGACATCATACCTGCATCACTCTTTTATTTATTTTTCCTTTGCTTATAATCAAAAACTAAATAAGCCCCACAGTGTGATGAATTTAAGACAGGCACATACAGTATAGTGATCTGAAGATTTATATCTACATTATTCATTTGGTCAGTTACACTTAATCATTGAGCAGATGCTTTTTTCAAACCGCCTACACATCAGGACAATAAGAAGCAATTTAAAGAATGTTACAACCATTATGAAAGGTTCTAAAATGTGTAAAATTGAACACACACACACAAAAAAAAAAACTAAACACTTTCATAGATTATACCAATATCTATAATTTTGAAAAAATTAGTTGATGTATGTTCATGGTGTATGTTTCCTTTGTAGTGTGATAACAGATCTAACTTTTATAAGTGTCAGTGTATTCTGTTAACCACAGTAGAATGAACACAATGAGCTTATACTGTACATCAGATTCATATATAACATACCATAAAATGACAAGCAGAGTAGCAGACAGATGTAAACAGGTGAAAAAAAACAGTAAACAGTAAATACTATTTAAAAAGATCAAGTGAAAGTTGGAGTTAAAGTGAGAAATAAAGGAACATTACTTGTAAAAAGTGGTGTGTCTATTAGTTTGCATTTACACTCCAAGACTCAATCCACAGATCTATTTTAACATACAGTATTAGATTAATATTATTTTGTCTCATCCATTGCTAGTTTTGACCCGCATTCAGCTGATTTTGACTGAATAATCCACCTCTTGATGGCCATAGCATTACTTTTATTTTGTTTTATGTGATTTAATTTTGAGCTAATTCAATTTAAATACTTACTTATTAAGAGAAAGCTGATCAAATTATGGTCCACATTATTCATGTGTTTTTGATAACCTAAATTGGTAAATCAACTACGAACATAATTAGAATATTATTATCATTATAATTATGATATTATAAATCCATAATTATAGTAACCTGAATGTTCACTTGTCAAGATAAATTAAATTAATTTAGGGCAAGTAAAAGAGAGTAAAATATCAATCTCATTTTTGATGATGACTGGGGCTGGATGGATGTTCTCTTTTTTGTAGTGACAGGCCGTCATTTGCCACACATCCAGAATATACACACCAACATCCTGAAAAACCCATCGCAGAATTCTGTCCAACTGTAGAGAATACCAGTCACTGCCGAAAATGTCCTATTATATAAACAGAAAAACAATATAAATTCTAAACTCATAAGAACAGACTGGTCTTCTCATACTTGAACACGTGATACTGTATTAGCTTACCTTATAACCAGTGTTGACAGTCTTGATTACAACGGTAGTGTCAGGCGCCCGCTTTAACAATGCTAAAACAGCTTTGCGGATCCTCAAAACTCTATGAGTGTAGAAATCCAAAGGGTACGTGGTGAAATGAGGCCCCAGATTGAATATAATGACTGTGTGGGGTCCTCCAGCCAGGTCATCAATCTCATTACTGATGTAGTGCAGATTAGCAACTGCTGTTTTTAGAGTGCGCAGAGGAACGTTGTGAGCCCTCCAGTGTAAGTCAATGTTGTTCTTCACATCCACTGCTATGAGCGGCCCTGACTGATACTGAACATGGAGGTTCATCTGATTCAGGGCTAAAAAACAGTGAACATCAGTTACCTGACAATGCAAGTAAGTTTTATACAACTTGATGTCAAAATAGAATCATTTGTGTGTCTGACTCTGAGTATTTTATGTTTTGTCAGTTGAGAAGTTAAAGCTTCCTGCGAAAACTTATGTTATCCTCTCATGCAGCTACAAATGCAGAGTTTTTACTGAACCACTTCTACATCTAATGCACAAGATGAGAACACATTTTTGTAATTTTTTGAATCATGAAAGCGTCTGTGCTTGTGATATATTTCCTTTCTTTAACACAAAATATTTGTTCTGTCTAGATGCACTTAAATCTGCACTTAAGATACATTCCTGTCATCACACATGCGCACTTCAATAAGCAGATAATAATAATATGATCCCACAATTACACTAGATATATAATATATAATTAACCAGTAATCAGCTTCCCATCTCACTTGGTATTGCTTTCACAAAGAACTCGAACCACTGTCTCATAGTAGAGTCTCCCATCATGTAGATGTGTTTGCTTTTCAGGCACTCTGTTGTCTTTTGGGTTGTAAAATGACGGGTGCTACACACAAATGACGTCCACACATCATTCAGGTAAAAACCGGCTGGAACTGGAGTGTGTAAACCCGGACGACATTTCTCTGTTACATCTGAAAGACGAGAACATGGAGACTGTAAGGTCTTTAAGAAAGTTTTCCAAAATGTGCCTAAACTGTAGTTATTTTTATTTTGAAATGAATTCGTCTTTTTTGCAGCACGTTTCCTGGCATCTCTGTACTATTCCTCTGGGTTCAACCACTAACTGACATACCAATAGTTTTATTTCCATGGAAATAAACAATTTTGATGATGCTCTTATCTCCATTGATGCCTTTGTTAGTTTGTGTCCTGCCAAAGAGAACATGTTTGTCAGTTATACTGCCTTCCATGAATGCATTAAATAAATCAAGTATAAAGTCAATCAAGAATCCATTAATCTCACATCAAGATCTTCTCTTTATTAGTCAGACGGTTTCTATAACCGCCCATAGAGTGGTACACAAAGGCACTGCATGGCAGTGATTTGGGTCTCTGGCAGCGCCATGTTTCTCTGGTACGTGGATCGTTGTATTCACAGCAACAGTCTCTGGTTCCCATACGTTCTAGTCCATTCTTGTCCCACTTCACATTACACTTCACTATTTCACTCAACCGGGTCTTATTTGGTCCTGGTCCCTCATAATATCCATTAAAGTACACTCTGTCAGAGTCAGTATCTCTGTGATGCTTCAGGACCTGCACAGCTTCACTGGAGTGAATTAGACGCACAGCCACCTGAGCCTCACCAACCCACGGCAGGAGGAAACGCACAGAGTAGGAGCCATTGAGCAGGTCCACTACCTCTCCAAACACACTGGCCTGTAACAGAGGAACATTTTCAGTACAGCTCTCTCTATCAGACCAAGGTGCAGACTTCTCAATACAACAGCTAAGTAGTTCTATTAAAATAATGTGTACAGTCACTGACCTTAGTTTTAGACCAGAACAGCTTGGCTTGGAAAAAGTCGCCCCCGTAATGTTTGGATTTATTATCAAAATCCTTTGCATGTACCACAACAAAAAGCTCCTCACCAATTTGGTAGCTCTCTTTCAGGTTCTCTATGATGAATGTGGTGTGAGCTGGACTAGTACTCATTGACAAATTTGTGATTGATCTGTCAGGCTCTGCCCAGTAAACAGTCTGCTGTAAGCTGGAGTAGTCATCTAAACTGATTCCAAATTCAGAGTAAAATGAGCTAACAATTGACTCATCTGAACTGAGTGCTGAAGGAGAAGTGGAGTTCGGAGAGTTAGAGAGTCCTGCAAAGTGCTGAGACAAAAAGTTTGGTTGAGGGTGCTTCTTCCTTCCATTACCCATGTAAGACCATACAACCTACAAATACATAATAAATGATTGTCAATAAAAAGTTCAGTGATTTCATAGTCGTATAATTTTGCCAGCTTCCATTTTAGGGTATTCAAAATAACAGAGTGTACAAAACAATACAATAACAATACAAAAAATCTGCCCTGAAATTTTTTGGTCCAGGCAGCCCACTACCACTTCACTGTATATATAGTGTACAGACCAAAAGTTTGGACACACCTTCTCATTCAAAGAGTTTTCTTTATTTTCATGACTATGAAAATTGTAGAGTCACACTGAAGGCATCGAGGGCTATTTGACCAAGAAGGAGAGTGATGGGGTGCTGCGCCAGATGACCTGGCCTCCACAGTCACCGGACCTGAACCCAGTCGAGATGGTTTAGGGGTGAACTGGACCGCAGACAGAAGGCAAAAGGGCCAAAAAGTGCTAAGCATCTCTCGGGGAACTCCTTCAAGACTGTTGGAAGACCATTTCAGGTGACTACCTCTTGAAGCTCATCAAGAGAATGCCAAGAGTTTGCAAAGCAGTAATTAAAGCTTATATATATATATATATATATAGTTATTATATATATATATATATATATATATATATAGTTCCGGTGTCTCACTATGGGATATCCTAACTCCCATATTGCCAGATAGCCTGTCTTGAAGTCTCCTGTCAACCAAAGAAACTATTACTGGCTGGTTAACACTTAACCCTTGTGGATTGTTCAAATTCACTACCATTTCGGTATGTTCTAGATTAAAACATCCACTCAATTAAACTGCTGTAAAAATGTATCAGATTCATATTTTTTTTCTATTTTTTTGCATAAATCTGTTAATCATCTTCAGTCCTGATCAAAATTAACAAATGTTTTAAAGAAATCCAAGATTTTAACTCTTTAATTGCCAAGTTCATAAATTATGTCACTGATTTGGAGGAAAAAACACACAAAATGACTTATTTTCAATATAAAAGTAATTGTGGCTGGATTTTTGCCCCATTTACATTAATAAAGTGAATGAGTTGACTGGGCACTAGAATGCCAGGAGTTCTGGATGAGGATAATATATCCCCCCTGCCTGTGACAGCAGATCCATGTGCAGTGGCAGGGACCATGGCTCTGTGTACAGCATATGTATGATCTCCGCCAGCCAAAATTTCCCTGGCCACCACGGAGCTACCAGTATCATTCTCAGTCCCTCCTCCCTCACTCTGTGAAGGGCTGGAGATATCAATGCAATCGGTTGGAACGCATACAGGAGAACGCAAGGCCACTCGTGTGCCAGTGCATCTATTCCCAGAGGCACACACTGATCCTTCAGAGAGAAGAACAGAGGGCATTGAGCATTGTCCTGCGACATGAACGGATCCACTGCCGCTCTGTCGAACATACTCCAAATTTGATCAACCACTTCCATGTTCAGCTTCCTCTCTCCATAAAGGGGATTTTCCCTGGACGGCAGATCTGCACCCCGGTTCATGATGCCTTGTACGTGTGACGCTCTCAGGGATGAGAGCTGGCATTGCTCCACAGAATCAGTTTGCATGCCAACATGTGTAAAGGGAGTGATCTTAGACCTCCCTGTCTTTTTATGTATGCCACAACTGTAGTGTTGTCCGTTACCACAAGAACATGGTGTTCTTTCAGAAAAGGAAGAAAATGCTTCAACATTAGAAAGATGGCCAGCATTTACAAGTGGTTTATGTAACAGTGGCACAGATGGGGACCCCATCTCCAGTTCACTGCCCTGCCCTCGTGCTCTGAATGTCACTGAGCCCAGTAACAACCCCAGATACATTATAGACTGACTGGGGACTAAAACACACTTTTCAGTGTTTTTAATTTTAATTGTAATTTTAATCCCAGTTTTTGTAGATGTTCTAGGAGCATGGCTGTGTGATCTCTCACTTTGTGCTCTGATTGAGCTGTCACCAGCCAGCCGTCTATGTAAGTAGTGAGACGAATGCCTTTCTCCCTGAGCGGAGTTAGGGCCGCTTCTGTATTTCACAAATACCCTCGTACTGAGAGATAGGCTGAAGGGTGAAAATATGCATCTTTCAGGTCGATGTGTAGAATGGATGAGAATTCTGAACTTGTACTTCCTTAGGTATTTGTTCAGTGCACGAAGATCTAATATGGGGTGGAGAGCTCAAGTCCCTTTTTTTGGGTCTAGGAATTATCTCAAGTAAAATACACTGAGATTCATCGATTGAAACCACTCTTATTGCCTTTTTGTTCAACAGGGAGGTAATCTTGTCCTGAAGAACATGTGCTAATGCTCCCCGCACCTGAGAATGAATTATCCCTTTGAACTGCAGTGGAGAAGTGGCAAACTACAGTCTGTAACCACACTGTACTGTTCTCAGCACCCAATTGGACTGCGTGCATTCTCACAAATAGTTTATTTGCAGTCGAAAATGGGTTTGTGGTCTGTACTGCGCATGCGCGAACACTTAGCACTTGGACAGAGTTTACGTGGCTCACAACCTTCAGTGGAGCGATGGCCCCATGAAGTGGTGTTACGTTGTGTTCTGAAATGTGTTTTGCGACATTTTTTGGGGCATTATGTTTTGCAACATTTGTGGGGGAATGTTAGCATATAAAGCATATAAAGTGCTTGTGACTAGTGGGTGGTTGTGTCTCTCATTCTCTTCACTGCTCTGCATCCCCTGGACCAACTTGGCTCTGGTTTCCCCACAGAACATTTGTAAACATCTGAACTTTCTCTGCTGAATGCTGAACAACTGAGGGTCGGGGACTAGCAAACAGGGGGGGATGTGAGCCACCCTGCCTCAGGAAGACCCCCTCAAATGGGCTTTTTCTTCCTAGCATCATCACCTGGGTAGGGTGAAGGGCCGGCTGGTCCATCAGAGCAGTAACAGGCAGATAATTTTTCATGGGCCAGAGGGGTTTCTGCTATGGTGCGCCGCTCTGAACTGTTGTTGCATTCACATGCGGTCTTTGTCACCTAGGGCATGCAGTAGCCTGCGCAAAAGTCTGCAGAGGAGGTGGCGGGGGTGCAGTCTTCGTCTTTCTTGGCATGCAGAGATGAAAGGTCTCATCATCCCTTTTCTTCCCCTCTTATCTCTTCTGCATCCAAGTCAGCACTGAGCCAAAAATGCCTTCTACGATGACCGGTGCATTTAAGATGGCTTCCTTTTCTCAGTTGGAGAGATTCACCAAATTAAGCCAACATCCTCTCTCCTGAATAACCATTGTGACCATGGCCTTGCCCGCAGCCTGAATGGCACATCTCTGAAGATAAAGTGAGAGATCTTTGCCAACACAGTGACAGACACCTTATCTTGTAACTCCGCCTGGTATGGCCCGGACTGAGAGATCAACTGCTTTGTAAGCGCGCCCCGTCATGCTTGACTGGAACCCCCCTTGCACAGACATTTTACCAGTAAATGGGTTGTCCTTCCAGGTGATAGAAACCTCTTCCAGAAGATCTGGAAAGATTGGAAGGAGTAGTCCCGCAGCCCTTTTAGCTCTTGGCTGCCTTTTCCCCTTCAAGCACAACTTAGCACTCTCAGCCACCACGGTCGGCCACGGAATATTGAGTAACTCCGCAGCGCGATTGCACATGTCTTGCAGATCCACACTAAGAAGCGGAGAGGATGGTGGCCTGTCCGCCTCCCCCGTGGTTCCCGCTGTAACGAGGGGTTGTGCCGGTTGTGCAGGGGGGAGAAAAGGGGAATCCTCAAAATCTTCTTCGGTGAGAAGGAAACCTGATTGCCCCTCTAGCTCAAATTCAAGCTGGAATGGCGATTGTGAGGTAGACGAAAGAGGCGTGGTGGCCAACAGATCGAATATAAGCACAGTACCAGAATGATTAGCCAGCAACCAGCGTGGAGACTAGTTGAAATCTCTCAGAGTTGGGTAGGCTTCTGGTGTGAAGCGAAAAGAGGTTTTTGAATGTTGTAATGACGTTGTGTCGCTCTTTTTATACCAAGAGGAGGGAGACACTCCCTGACACAATGTCATTTCTGCCAGCCAGTTTGGGGCTGGCATAATGGAATTGGGCTTCTGAGGAATATGTGGTAGGGGCGTATCCCATAGTGAGAACGTATGCTTGAAAGAGAACACAGGCTTATGTATCACACTCATATCACATCTTTTATAAGTATAAAATTTCAGGTCCGACAATATTGTTTATTTATTTATTTATTTAAATCTAGCTTTATTCACATTGGCCCATGGAAAACCCCATTAACACACTTGACTTGACTTGGCCAAAGAATAGCGGGGGACGAATTTACGGTTTATTTTTAAAAAATTACATTCATGGCGCGCACTCACATTATGATAGGTCAGATGCCTGCCTCTGTTGCGAGTCCCTATCAAGCACTTTACTGATTCAACTACTCTCTTCTATTTTTTTTTTTTTTTTAGTTTTTTTATTTAATTTTTTAGTTTATTATTTATTTATTTATTTATTGAGTACCATCAGCATGGTGGGTGGGTAAACAGCCCATGGCACACGCACTCATGCAACCCCATTCCATCAAATGAAGGCTTCTGAACTGAGCGCTGATAACAACTTGGGTTGTCCTTTTCCTCTTTAGTCCAGATGACATGGCGTCCCAGTTTTCCAAAAAACTTACAATTTTTATTTGTCTGACCACAGAACCCAGACAGCAAGCAGTTTCGGCCCAGAACCGGCCCACATCTGGCCAACGTGAAATCCATACATCTTACGGGGCAAGCACGAGCCACTTTGAACTGAAACTATAAACTACAGACTATTATGAGTACACTGGGTATATACTATAACAATTACAATAAGTCCCCTTGGAATTATAAGGTTCTATCTGACATTTTTGTCAAAATTGAGTTATTCACATATTCTTATTCTGTGACAATTTGTTTAAATTATGTGATGTTTTATTTTAAGTTCTGTACATTTTGGGATTTTTTATTAAAAAACAAAAAGGTTCTATCTACAGAAGTCTATGTAACACAAAAACTTTAAAGCTCAATATCTCAAAACTACTCAGAATGCAGATAGAACCTTATAATTCCAAGGGGACGAATTGTTAAATTACATTTTATAATAATAATGATAATAATAATCTATACATTAGAGATAACTTATATACCCAACATATAAAAAAAAAAACATTAAATATCATAAGTGTAGGCTATTTAAATGGGATATGGAAACCCAAATCCCCCCACATTCTTTTTTCTTGGTGGTTTAAAATGATGTATATTATTTTAAGTATCAATTTCTATGACTAAAGCTCAAATGGTGTTGTGTATGACTAAGACAACTTTAAAATATAGCCTACACACTTAAGCGCTGTAATGCATCTTATCTTACAAAATGGGGACATACTGTCACTTTCAGTGATACAGGAATACATGGAGAGATCCAAGTGCAGGTATGAAATTTTATTAAAGGGCAAATCCAAAGGGGTAAACAGTCCAGGCAGGGTCAAAACCAGAGTATCCAAATAAACAAGAAAACAGACAAGAACACACTACAAGAGCAAGTCTACGGATTAGCATTAACATAAGACAAGGACTCCGTGACTCATACTCAGACAGACTGGGTATAAATACACAGAAGGTGATGAGGGAACTGGAGACAGGTGGGGAATAATCAATTAACTCAAACAAGGAGGAAGGTGACCAAATAAGGGAACAGACAGTAATAAAGTGCCAGACACCGTGGGAAATGAGGACACCTAGTGGAAACCCAGGGAACACAACCCAGACACTGTGACTCATACGGGTAAGAACACGGTTCCTCAATTAGTTTTCGCCAAGGGCCGAATTCTGCCAACATTATCAAGCCAAGGGCCACTGATTTATATATATATATATATATATTAGTAGTAGTATTATTATTACTATTATTATATTTTGTTAAAATAATCAAAAGATGGTCACAAGTAGTCTGCTTTATTCAAACAATTATGAACTTTTTTTGGGATTTAGATACAGAACAACTTTACCTGTTGAATAATAAAAACAAACAAACAAACAAAAAATCTGGATCTCTATGTCTGCCATGCAAATCAACTGTTCCTGCTCATCTCCAGACTGGATCTCTTCTCTTCACTTTCCCAAATTGCAGATTCAGTTATTGAGTCTGCCAGCATTAATATTTTTATACTTACATTTTTGAGGGGATCAAACTATAACACTGTGTCCCAACCAGACGTGGTGCGATGCGATAAAAAGTGCAGTAGGGCAGAGCGGTGGTCGAAAGTAATGTGGAATGAAAGTAACAAAAAGCGGTTTTCTCAGAGCCTATTACTGCATTTGCATTTCCCGCTATGACGGTATATTCAGCATCCAATCCTTGACGGAGCTGAGATATATCACGTGATTTCCTCATCATTTCCCAAAGTTAGGTCCGTAAAACTGTTTTCGAGTACAAAAAGTAAATTATTGAAGCGGTAATTGTTTTTAATTATTTGTGTTGTTTTTTTTTGTTTGTTTCATGTGTCACAGTAATGATCAATCTACATGCTATTAAGTGCTTTAACACATCCTAAAGTTTGCATTATCAAGTTTTTTAGTATAAAAGTAAATCAGGTTTAAACGTCAGGAGTTTCTGTCAGGACAAAAGTAACAATTGTTACTTTAGTCCCGCTACAGTGACAAGAAGTATTTATTTTGTTCCGGTACATGCTATTCTGTGAATTTCTGTGTCTTGCATCATTTATTAAAATGTTTATGTCATATTATACCAAAAGAATATGTCTGAGTGCGGGTCAGAAAGACAAACAGTGGTCTGGTTTTATCCAGATGTTTATGAGAGAGCATTTCTGGATATAGAGGAACATCTGGGCAGCTCCTACCTCGCATTTACCTTAGTTATATTTAGGTTTTCTCCATACCTTAGCTTTTACACCTCCACCTATGAATCTGTAGTGTTTCCAGATGTTTTAATGCACATTTTGAATTTATGCATAAAAAACAACTGGATGGAAACATGAAAAGGAATACTGTTACATTATGTTTAGAATTTATACTATGCCAATGTAATTTAATTATTATATTGTTCATTCTGTAGAAAAAATGTTTTATAAAAATACACTGAAATAAAATAAATAAATAAATAAAGTTTGTACAGTCGGGTTTTGAGACATTTGATGAAACTTACATTTAAAATAAAAATATAAATATGTAATTTTTTTGCAAAAATAAAAGACATAATATGTTTGAAGTTACATATTATCAATGTCATAGTCAGGTATACTTAATAAAAATAAGAGTAACAGAAAAAAAATCTAGCTTATATTGTTGTGTTACTTTTAACCCACCTGTGTGTTACTTTCGTCCCAACCGAAGGGGACGAAAGTAACAATGTGCAATTTATGTTCAAATTGAAATTATACTGAAGTCTTTCTACATTTATACAAAATACCACCTGGTATTGTTAGACCACACTTATGAGTTACTGACCACAGCAGAAATATATCTCTGTCTACAACATTATCTTTTAAAATTATGTTTTTCTGAAAAATGGTAGCCTACTTTCGCCCCTGCTCTCCCCTATCTTTTCCATGTAGTTTTTGCCCTTCCCACCCCGCAAGCGACATGTGACAATAAGAGACACAGAATTTTATTTTAGAAATGCTTTTTAGTTTCTGCGACGTCGCTGCAGGAACAACATACAAAATATGACAGCGATAATCAACAGTAATGATTATATGCTTTATTCAATCTTAAAAGTGTCTAATTTGAGTTTGAATATTATTTTGTGTGATCTTTATAGCCATAGTGAAAGCAACAATAGATATTTTACCTCAGATCTTGAAAATAAATTAGGCTAAAGCAAACCTACGTTAAAACGGTGTACTCACGGTGAACCAGCATCCATAAAGATGGTAGTATCACTCACTCAAAACTCTTCAGTCCATTACATCTGAATCATCTATTTTCAATGTACACTTTTCTTTACTTCACACTTGCCATGTTTTTGCTGTCACATCGTATCTATACTGGACGCAACAAAGCATTGCAAATCATTTGAACTCCTTGTCAGCATGTAATAAATAGAACGAGTCAGCAGTTGAGGATTCTGTTGAGGATTTGTCGCGCCGTCTCCAGTGTAGACAGCTTCACTGATTATAATAAATTATATTGTTTATTGTTGCATCGGGCCGCGTCGCTCGCGTCCAAATTGTGAAGTATCTGAGACAAACAAGTTCAAAATGAGCTACAGTATGATAACTTACACACTAGTGCATATAGCGCAATAGACGCTTGTTGTTGTCAAAAATTATTTATAAAATTTTACATCAGCAATATGGTATTTGTAGCCTAGAGCCTTTGCTATTTAGTTAAGTTATTGCATTATTAATCAGAATTTCTTGCCTGTGAAGAGTTAATGAGATTTAAAGAAAGAAAAAGGGGGAAAAAAAAATAAAATTAAAAATAAAATTAAAAGATGCAGCTGTGAAAAAAAACATCTTTAAATGAACTTACCAGAAAACACATGATTACCAGTAGACACAGGCCAGTAAAAAACCTCCTTAAACATGATCTTTCCCTGTGAACTGAAAAAGCAGTATGTTGTCACTTTTAATTTAATTAGTATACACAATTACATTTACTATGGTTGTGAGCAAATTAGCGACTTTGGTATTTCAGAAATAAATCAGTGCTGAATGGGAAAAGAAAGTTGCCCAAATGAACAACAAAATTAATATATATATATGTGACTATTAAAGGTTAAAGCAGCTCATGTGTTTTGATCAGATTGTATGCCCTCTCTGATTGTGTCCATGTCCTAATATTTTGTGGGACCTAGGAAAGATGTGCCGTTCTGTGTTTTAAAATGAAAATCTAATTTGATAAATATTTTATAATTATTTGGCTGGCCAAATGTATTAAATTATAGTTATTCAATTTTACAGATTTTGTTTTTTCTGGTTTCAATTATGGTCATTTAATTTGATGTTTTTTGTTTTTTTTTGGCAGCTGGAGCTGCCAGTAATTTTAGATTTATTTTTACGGTGTAAAACCTTTATTTTACATTTTTCCGAGAGTATTACAATGAAATCATTAGATGTTCTACAAAGAATCATAGTTATTTTACAAATCATTACAATCAAAATACAAAATACAAAGTCTGTACAAATACCATGTAAAATTACAATTTTATGTTTCATTTTTTTATTTTATTTGTTTTATTCAGCAAAATTACATTTAAAATACTGTACTAAAGAAGAACATAGAACAGTTTCATCAAAATGTTGAATTAAAAATACTAAACTTAAAGGAAAATTTCACTTCCAGAATGAATATTTCTTGATAATGTAATCCGAGATGTTCATGTTTTTCTTTACTTGGTCAAAAGGATATTAAAGTTTTTGAGGAAAACATTCCCAGCCACCCTTATTCCTCGGCTGGGATTGTGTAAATCCCTTTGAAGCTGCATTGAAACTGTAATTTTGACCTTCAACCCGTTGGGTCCTATTTAAGTCCACGATGTGGAGAAATATCCTGGAATGTTTTCCTCAATAACCTTATGTTTTATTTTTTTAGACAGAAAAATGAAAGACATGAACATATTGGATGACATGGGGGTGAATTTTATTCTGGAACTGAATTAGTCTTTTTTCAATTAATTCTTTATAAACAGTTCCCTTTCAGTCGGTCACTCTCGACGCCACGTCGGTGACCGACAAATATGGGATATCGCTTTGATAGACCAATATACTTTGAGTGTAAACTAAACGAGCCAATGCACATTGGCATGCAATTATTAGATATTATCAGAATATTATTTGAAAAGGTAGGATAACATTAACTAAAAACTTTTCTAAAAATGTGTATTGATAACATTCTAATAAAGCTTCCCATCACACTAGATGAACTTACTGTACATTGCTCAGAAGCTCCAGTGTAAATAAATCCAAAAACTGCATTACCAGCTTCACTTGTTATAAACAAGATTGACTTTATTTCTGTCTAGTGATGTGTCATTCATGAACAAATCGTTCTTTTTGAACGAATCTTTTAGGTGAACGAATCGTTCTCGTTCAAGCAATCCACTGACTCATATTTCTCGTTCACTGAAATTCCTCCCTCCACAGCAGCGCGGCGCTATAAGCAGCCCATGTGCAGCGCATGTGCAGCTCAGTGATCCGGGTAACTGAACCATTTCAACCTGTCAAATAATTACTCAACCTCGAGCCAATAGCCTTCGAGTATGAGATGTGACAGAGCATGTGATTTGTTGAATGTAGTGAATGTATACGCCCTTCAATGAACAAGTTTAATATGAGTCTGAACGAGATCCAGAGATCTTATCGTTCGTGAATGAAATGACTGATCTGATACCCATGTCGTTTGTGAACGAGTCGAATGATTTAGTACATCTCGTTCGTGAATGAAATGACTTAACTGGCACACATGTAGTTCGTGAATGAGTTGAAGGAACGGACACATCATTCGTGAATGAAATGAACTAGTATAGCTTATCTCGTTCGTGAACAAAATGAATGAGAGTAAACCGGGTTAGTCTGCCATTTAGCATGTCAATCTCGCAAAATGCAAAGCGCAGTTACAGGTACTGTGCACATACGCTTGTTTCCATATTTAGCATACAGAACGTTCGTTGACTTAAGACATAACACATACAGTAATACACTCTTTTTTGCCACCTGCTGGCATATTTTGTGTAATACAAAGAAATTATCACTGAACGAATCAGTGAACGATTCTGAACTAATCATTTTGGTGAATGAACTGAAAATGAACGAATCTCTTGAAAGAATCATAATTTCCACCACTATTTCTGTCATACATTTAAAAAATGTATTATTGAGATTAACATAGGTTTAGATATTGATGGTTTATTGAAAATAATAGTTTGGTTTGACGTCATCATTATGGTGATCAGTAGTTGGGCAGTAAGACTCAAACATTTCTAGATTAGCTTTTATCTGGCTGCTGTAACTATGTTTGTTTCAGCAAAAGCAGTGAGAGAAAATGTGATCTTTTCTGTTTGTTGATGTTAAAGAGTTCATTATGTAATGATTTGATCAACTGCTTTCATCTAGAGTCTAGTCTATAATATTATGTATTTCATATTAGTGACTATAGTAAATGCATTTCAACAGCATAAGATCAATATTGTGCAACTAATACCATAATTATACCAGATTAAATCAGAGAGATAATATGATTATATCTTTATCATCAGCAAGCAACCACTGTCATCTAATCACATCTCTTGTTGTTTTTGCCATAACAAACATAGCTACAGCAGCTAGAGAAAAACATTGACAAGTCAAGTGTTAAATTGCATAACTAAAATGAACACTGATCAACATTATGGTGATCATCAAATTATTTTTAAACAAACATTAACGTCTAAATCTCTGTTAATCTCAACAAGACCTTTTGTAAATGTATGACAGAAATGAAGTCAATCTGGTTTATAATAAGTCAGAAATAATGTTTTTGTAGTTATTTAATGAAAATGGCAAAGGTTTGGTTTTTATTTTCAACCAAAATTTGATATCTGAGCAACATTTGAGTCCACATCCAATGTACAATGGAAAGCTTCCTGCTTAAATCTTAATTAGAATGTTAGGGGATAATGTTCTAATAATGTTATTAATACATATTTATAGAATGTTTTTAGAGAATGTTATCTTACCTTTTAGAAGAACATTCTGGGAACTGAAATAAAACTTGTCACTGAAAACATTCCCAGAACATATAATGCTCTCAGAACATTATTAGAACAATGATATTCCTAGCTGGGTTGGGTCTCTGGCAGTGCCATGTTTATCCAGTACAGGGATCGTTGTATTCACTGCAACAGTCTCTGGTTCCAATAATCTCTATTCTATTCTTGTAACACTTCACATTACACTTCACTATTTCATTCAACCTGGTGTTATTTGGTCCTGGTTTCCATAATATCCATAAAAGTACACTCTGTCATTCCCAGTATCTTTGTGAGGCTTCAAGACCTAAACAGCTTCAAACACACTGGCCTGTGACAGAGGAACATTCCCAGTACAGCTCTCTCTAGCTGACCCAGGTACAGAGTTTAAATGCTCAGCTAATTAGTTCTAGTAAAATTATGTGAAAAATCACTGACCTTAGTTTTAGAGCAGAATAGCTTGGCATGAAAAACGTTTTTAAAAGCATCTCAGAAACAAATATATATATTTTAGACACTGGGCAGTTCAGAATGAGTTCCAATACAATAATGATCTATACGCCTGTCAATGTTTAAGGGGGAATATTAACAACAAAATGAAAATATTTATTTTTAGAATTTTTTTCTTCCTTTTATTTTGTGAGATTATTAAAGGTTAAAGCAGCTGGCATGTCAATCTGTAGTTTGAAAATGACAGGTGGACAATATTAATTTTATTAATAATTTCTAAATAATTTGGCTGACCAAATGAATTAAAATATATTTTAATATTTTAATTATATTATCTTAATAAATTAATGGCAAGAAGTAGAAATAACTTACAGTGTTGTTTTCGAGTTTCAATCTCCATTACATTTTTTGAAGGCATACATTTGAAGACATGCAACTGTGAAAGTCATAGTCCAAGAAGGTTTACCATTTCGTTTAATGGTAAAGGTGTCCAACCTGAAGTCTGTGTTCAACATGTTGTTCCACCTCCTAAGTTCAGATTTTATTATTCCTAGACCACAGTCTAAAGTCTAAAGTCTAAAGCCAACACACTCAGAATATAAGCACCAACATCCCGGAAAGCCCACTGCAGAATCTGTCCAACTGTTCACTCTCAAAAATATCCTATTGTAAACAGAAAAACAATATTAACCCTAAAAGTTTAAGAACAGAGTGACCTCCTTATATTTAAACTTGGCTTCTTATTTTGAGCATGCAGCATCTACAAATATGATCCCACAACTACTGTGTACATTGTATATACTGTTAGCCAATTAGCCAATAAATAGCATTCTTTCTCACTTGGTACTGCTTTCAGAAAGAATGCATGTCTTGTAGGGGAATTTACAGTTAAGACCCAAGGACCAGATATGTCGCAATGAAGACCAGGAGTCAGAGATGAGATCAATTAATAATAAAAATTTTACTTGAAGAAAATAGTTTGCAATTTCATCAGCAGAAGTCAGCTTCAACACTCTCGAAGGAGTTCGCAGGCCGCCCCCAGTACAATACAAAATCAACCACAGTTATACCCTGACAGAGGATACTAATTGCGTCAATACATGAGTCAACAAAATTCTGATTGGTTCCAAAACCTAGATAAAACTCTCCAAAGACGTATATCTGATACGCTGGACACTGGCAGTTGATCATTTGTCCTGGGACTGTCTGAGCTTCTCCCTGTACAGACAGATACTAACACACATACACAGAGAACTTATCTAAAATTCAAGGCTTTCTAGCACTGGCAAGTGTCTTATCATTACGGTTGGATACACACACATAATATGTGGACATTAATCTTGAGGAAAAGAAATACAGCACACATAAGGTTACACATTTCACTCTTGCTATAACTTGATTAATAGTCAAACAAGAAATCATGTAATAATATAATATAATATCAGTATGAAGGATCTGGCAACTCGGCATCCACTCCTTCAGTCCCCCGTTTTAGATCAATGTGGGGTCTAATACCCCACATCTGGTCTAATAAATGAGGTCAGGTGTAGTTGTGATGCATGCTAATAATGCAGGCTGTTGGTCAACTTAAACATGTGCATACTTAAAATCTCTGGTACTGGCTGACATTTCTAGTAATAAACACATTATTTTGTACAAAATACTTCCCATAATCATTCTTACTTCCCATATACATTCATCTACTTACTTAATCCCACAATATCTGCACTTGCACTAGTTTTTCTTCACATAATGTCTTTTCCAGTGAATCATTCTGTGTGTCCCTCAACCTGGAAAAGTGTCCTCCATCCATATATACTTTCATCAACATATCTTTGTAAATACCTCTCTTCCTACTACAGCTACTTCACACTTACCCTCTAAAACAAAACATTTATCCAACAGCCTCAAGACTAAATTTGCATATTCATTAACCAGATTTAACAAATCATTAAAGAAAACCGCAATTAGAGGGATTGAATATCCATTATACCCTTTCACTCCAAACTTGGTGTTAAAAACACAAAAATAAACAAACCAAAAATAAGTAAGATCAATATTGAGCCATTTTTAAAAATAAAAATAATCCTCGAAAACCTAGAGCAGTTCCTAGTTTATTACTTAAAAGCCCTTTTATTAAGTTTTACTTTCACCACGAATCCAGTTGCAGTCATCATAGTTCACATGCTGTTTAAACATACATGAACCATAAACCTAAACTTGTCATTGTTAACAACATTTGGTCAAAATTACATTTTAAGTATCGAAACTTCAAAAATACAACTAACCTATCCACTTATTGTCATGCATGTATTTTATACCATGACATTACTGTTAACCATACTCATTGCTTTATTATTACTTTTTTTTTAAATGCAAATCTTGTCAATTATCATACCATATTACTGTACTCAGACTATATTAATGACACATTCAGAAGCAAATCCTCAATACTTAGTATAAAGTCAATTTAGTTCTCACTGTTTTGTCAGTGATAAATGCTTACAGGTCAGCTACGTGATCAATGTCTTAAAAACCCTCGTTCATGTTTGTCATTTGCAGTGATATTTATTTACTCAAAATTATTATAAACTGAAAAAGAGCAGACAGATTTCCCAATACTAAATGAACAATACTATTACTTAGTTCTAAACGGCCAAATATTTATTAAAGAGACATCCTCAGTTTCCGTAAATCTGTATTGAAACAATATGTATTATCAAAAAGCCCTGTCAGTGTTCACAATATTAATTTGATTTGACTTGATCAGGTGTTCATAAGCAGCTCCATAGAGCCTATTACAATTGTTTTGTTTAAACAATTTTTTTTTTTTTTTCTGCTGTGCTATTTCAATTAATTCAAACCTCTTGTTATGGAATTCCTCCATTAAAGGGCTATCCCAGGAGATCCACACCTTTTTGTTCAACTTATCTCTGTTCTACATAGACCACTACATAAAGCTTTTGCACTATATTACACAAGCAGGATTCACTCCTTTGTTTTCCCACCATGCTTCTTGATGTGAGGGTGCTCTCTGAATAATTTGGTTAGTGACGTAACCAATCTGTCACTGTTTTTCTGCCGTCAAGTCTAAAATATTTACCTTCACCATTCAAACAAAGTGTTAACTTGTTAAAATTTAGACCCTCATTTAAATTTAGGCATGGATTTTAAACCCATTTTGGACGGCAAACTTAAATTTCACAAATCCAATCATATAAACACTCTTTAACATATTAATCCAGAGAGTGATTTAAATCAGCATTATAGCCAATCCTCTTAAAGCTCGTCCCATGTTCGGCATTGTCTTTTCATTAGTTTCACTCAGAATTATCGACTTCTGTAAAGTAATTTCACTCAACACATCTGTAATGATAAAACACTCATTCCAGAGGTTAGTAACTCATTTGAAACAAAACAGGAACAGAATTGTCCCCCAAAAATTTATAGTAGCCATCCTTGTGCATGCACATACTTAACACATTAATATTTTAACAGCTCATATTTAAGGTTTGCTTTTGGAATTAAATCAGAAGGATTTAAACTTAAACATTGTCTGTGCATTTTACCTAGTTTGAACCTAGTCTCTTATCTAATCTCAAAGTTTGCCTGTTCATTAATGATTTTTATTTAGAGTAAAATCAGCTTGGTTGTTTTGGTCTTCAAATCATTGCTCTGTTTTGGTTACTCTGACTTAGCAGGCCGATAAGAGAAGCAGAGCACCATCCCTGCCTCCACTCAAGCACTCTCTCTCTCTCTCTCTTACTGTGCAAAATATTATTTTTTTTATTTTTTTATTTTGAAAATTTTTGCCAAACTTTAACTTAGACTATAATATCAAATTCATTACAACATATAACCCTAAATCATTCAAATAGGTTAAAAATGTCAAAGTTTCTTTATCTCAAATCTCAGTTTAAACTGTTTAAAATACATAATGCTAGGAAAATTTCTTTAAAATTATTTTTTACCTTACATGCTTAATTCCCTTAACCTTTGTTATCTAAACCATCTCTTGATTAAGCAGAAGCAGTCTTCATTTTTATCCACCACCATATCTTGTAATCATCTTATGCCATGCCTAATGACCTGCATGAGTAAAGACTATGATATAGACATATTAGTTCAATATCATTTTAGCCTCATAAGAAATTTTGTCTCAAAATAATGTCTGTCATCACATGGTCTCAGATGGTTCTTGACAGCCCATTGCCATTAACTTTTTATAAATAAGCTCCTTGTCCTCAGGGTGTGATCCCCTGGCATAGTTGCATCAAGTTGTGGACGCTTGTCACAACAATCAATTAAGGAATGCGGTTGCTGGTGATCAGGTCTGGAAGAGCTCACATTTTGAGGCAGATTGCTGTACTTCATACAGTTCCCCTCTTAATGATGCTCTAGGCCTATCAAGCATCCGCTCAACTCCACTACCATCTCACATATAACACCTCCCTTCAGGGCAGGTGCCCAGTGGCGGGGACCCCCTGCCTTAGGTTGTCCCCTATTGGCCAGAAGAGGATCTTACCCGTCATTGAGAAATCACCTCATGCACACTGGTAACCACTCTTTCCCGTTGCAACATCCTCGACAGTCTTCTTCCAGAATCCAGTATTTCCTGCAGCTTAGGAAAGGTGCACTCAAGAACCATGAGAGCCATTGACAGCACCTACTAGTGTTAAAACATTGGAAAAGGGTTAATCAGACTAATATTTAATCCCAAAAATCAATTGGATACCTCCAAACTATCATGCTGAGATCACTCAGTCAATTTATTTTTCACACCCGTCCATTCATTGCAATTTTCTGTTGCTTCTGTAGCTGGAGCCATCAGGCCCTGTATGGTGGTGGAGACTAAAAATAAGACAGATAAGTTACTGGTCATAGAACAAATAGCAATACAACTGTTTAACTATTCAAAATTATTACATCTATAGCTCAGGGTCTGTATTATGATTTTAAAGACCTCATGTTTCATCAACAATTGCTCCTAAATTGTTATTCATTATTTTTATAATCTCTTATTTCTGCACATGCATTGGGCAGTTGAACATTTAACTACCAATTGCCCTCTTAATGCATTAAATCTGAACTCTTTTTATCATGTCCTATCATGATTTGACTGAAACACTGTGCTGTACTATAAATATCTTATCACTTAAACACAGGCTCAGATAACGGCATTTTAGCTTACTTTGAATGAGAGAGAGAGAGAACTCTGAGGGATTCAGGACTCGTAACAATGCATTTTCATTCATTTTTAACCTAATTTCATCATACTATCATTTTACAAAACTCAGAAATTATATGCATTTTAAAAATAAACATCTTTATATTTGTATTTTTACTTTATTTCCGCAACTCAAATGTTTCTCAAAGTTCTTTGCAGTCATTGTCATTACTTTTACATCAACTTGTATTTATTCATTCACTTAATTCTGGCCATGGCTTCTGAATTTCAACATTGGTTTTAAATCTGTCAGAGGTTATCTGACCCAGGTATATTACTTTGGGTCTTGCTAGCATGCTGTCTTCAAAGTTACTTTGAAACCCCTGTTTATGTTACTTGTTTACAACTTTATCATCTCATAAACAAACAATAATTTTCTCTTCATTTTATTTTATTTTTATGATGCTGCGTGGCTGCAATTTTGCAATCCAACAATAAAATTAATCTTTTGGCCAACATTAGTTAATATAGGAATTACAAATTTTCCACTCAGAACATGTCTCTGGTACTTTTACAGCTTAAGCCAGAATCATGGTGGGGGCCAGCATGAGATAAAACAATGGCTTCATTGTAGTCAAAGCAATTTTATCTTTTAAAGCAAAACATAAGCTTCTAAGTTTTTTCCAAAATGCCACTGCCAATTTGTGTGCCTTCAGTTTTTTTTTTTTTTTTTTTTTTTTCACTAACCCAGAATTCTGTTCAGTATGCCTTGTCAGAACTTTCAACAATTATATAAGAACTGGAACAGATCTTATGATATCATTCTTTGTCATCTGAACCTTCTATGCACAGAAAATCAGATTAAATCATCACTCAGTTACTTCTGGGATTATTTTTAACAAATCGGCACATACATTTATAAATGTTTATTTCTCTGGTTCTGTCTTTGTTTAAAGCCAATACATTTTTTTGTTTTAACTTTCCAATCAGAATCAAAGCTCAGACTGACCATTCTTTCAATGAATTCAGAGAATATTTTTAAAGTCAGAGCTTCAGAGCCAAACTGTTTACAGCATTTGCTCTCTTCTGTTTCATTATTTCTATCAGGGCTTACCAGGTTACCTAATTTGTCAGTCATATTTCTATCATAAACCAAAAACATATTGAGGCGGCGATCTTACCAACAGCACTTGACTTCTGCGTGATGAAACTGCAAAGTATATTCCAGAATTTCCATATACTGGTCCAATCAAATCAGGGTCATGAAAACTACATTTTAGCTCTTTTGGGGTTGTTCCTGAGGCATCCCAGATCAATCAATACTTTCCCTTTGCATATATCCTTATATTTTTTTATAGGTGCACATATGAATTATCACTATTTATTTTTAAACACTAATTTTGGATACTCTGTTCCCTAACCACTGACCTGGCCTATTTCTAAGCTCGGGGCGCCCCCGTCTGTAATGGTGGGTGATCGAGAGTTGGAAGAGCGAGATACGACTAGAACTCCCGTCTAGCGTCTTACATTCTTCCCGGGATTTCCCATACCCCTACTTTGGCTTCCCTGGCCGTAAATGCACTGCCCTTTATGGCCTCTCGTGCTTTTCGGCTTTCTGTGCTTGACCCAGCACTGCCTATTTACGGCTCTATGTGTCCCTTGTCCCTCGGTGCTTGACCCAGCACTGCCCTTTACGGGTTCACATGCCTGTTAAGAATGCGTTTTTGTCCCCCCCCTGGACTGTGCACACCTATAAAATTTTTACGTCTCTCTCTAAGACCTATAGGTGTGCACCTGTTCCCTCTGTAACTGTACACATCTCTAAATATCTTATATCAAGACCTACCGATGTGTACTGGTACCCCTTATACTCACAAGGTTACTTATTTACAGGTATATTGTGACACCAATTTACCTTACTCCACCCTGGAGCTGGTGTCTACCCCCTCACGTCTGAGTGAGTCTATCGTTCCTCCTTCTCTCGACCCCCTCCACTTACAGACAGTCCCTAACCAATAATATTAAATCTAAAATCTTTCCTACCTTGGTTTGATGATTGATCAGGGATGTCACCAAAGAACTATTGCCCGCCGATCCTCCACCATTAACTGTAGGGGAATTTACAGTTAAGACCCAAGGACCAGATATGTCGCAATGAAGACCAGGAGTCAGAGATGAGATCAATTAATAATAATAATTTTACTTGAAGAAAATAGTTTGCAATTTCATCAGCAGAGGTCAGCTTCAACACTCTCGAAGGAGTTCGCAGGCCGCCCCCAGTACAATACAAAATCAACCACAGTTATACCCTGACAGAGGATACTAATTGCGTCAATACATGAGTCAACAAAATTCTGATTGGTTCCAAAACCTAGATAAAACTCTCCAAAGACGTAGATCTGATACGCTGGACACTGGCAGTTGATCGTTTGTCCTGGGACTGTCTGAGCTTCTCCCTGTACAGACAGATACTAACACACGTACACAGAGAACTTAAAAATTCTAAAATTCTCTAAAATTCAAGGCTTTCTAGCACCTGGCAAGTGTCTTATCATTAATGGGTGGATACACACACATAATATGTGGACATTAATCTTGAGGAAAAGAAATACAGCACACATAAGGTTACACATTTCACTCTTGCTATAACTTGATTAATAGTCAAACAAGAAATCATGTAAAAATATAATATAATATCAGTATGAAGGATCTGGCAACTCGGCATCCACTCCTTC